>NC_052501.1:8648014-8792886 GCF_016617805.1 Bactrocera tryoni
AAAAAAAAAAATTTTAAATAAAAAAATATTAAATTGTGCTCTTCCGATCTATTATATTTTAAAATAATTTTCTAGCAGAAGTCATCGTCGTTTAAATGCTTATTAGTCATCCTCCAAGCCCGTGCGCTGTGGCATGCACTTTTGCATATAATAAAACACTCACTACAACAACACAAACAACATACATATGTAAATGTGCAATAAACCGTCTGGATGTCAACATTCAAAAATTTTTAGTTTTACATTTTTTTTTTAGTTTTTGAAAATTTTCGCAGAACTTTCGCGCTCGCATCGCAAGCATAATTGAGATAATTGCCAGCGACTAGAAATTTTCGCAAATATTAATATTTTTATGTGTTCCGCACGGCAACGCTCAGTCTGCTGGCAACAGCCATAATATGCAAATGTATGTATGTATGTGGGTGCGTGTGTGTGTTGGAAAACAAATGACTTATCAATCAAACTATTTTTAAGCAAATTATTGTCGGCATTTCCTGCCTTTACCCCAAAAATGCGCGCCTGCCACTCAAAAGCGCAGCGCAGAAGCAACGCTGCCGTCACTTGCAGCCGCGAAATGTGCACAAATGCAATCGCATGTACACACATACACATGTACATATGTATGTGAGTATGTGTATGGGTGTGTGAGTGCCTGCATCGGTGCTTGGTGTGCTCGCTTATAAATATCTATAACGAAATTGCCGCTGTCTGCCACATTGTCTGTTGTCCGCTTTATTGCATGTGGGCTCTACCGCTGCGCCTCTGTTGCTGCTGTATGTGTCTGCGATTGTGGCGGCTGCTCACTGTTGCCGAACGCCGCACATTCACTTCATGTTGCCCGCCATATTTGCCACCATTTTTCGTATCGCAACAATTCGTTTGGTATTTGTTGTTGTTGTTGCTTTTGCAAAAGCGTTTTTGGTCCGACTGTTGTTGCTGCTTCTTCAGCGAGTTTTCCGCTTCAGCAGTCGCGGCATGTGTGTTTGTGTGCGCGAAAATGTGCTGCTGAAGAAGTGAGTTATTTTTGGTTACCGCCTTTCTTAGGCGCGCACATATTTACCGCCAATAAGGGTGGGTATTTCAATTTTTTATTTCACAGTTTTTATTATTGGTAAGCGATAAGATAAAGGCATGCCGTTGCGGTTGCAGAAATGTGAAATATGTAGCAGTGCATGGCAACAACAACAAATTATGGAGTAAGTCGAATATTGGTAATATGCATTTATGCTTGGAATGTGCATTTTTTCTTAAGAAGTTTGAAAATCTTAACTGTTTCAGTGAACTTTTCACAACTTTGAATTATTTCTTAAGTCTTCAAGCCAGCTATAATAAAATTAACTAATCGCTGAATTATGAAGCCGTTTTCTCAATCCATAATTGAAATGATTCTTAACCTGAAAATTTCTTTCGAAAGCGACAACTAACGGAAAATAATTAACAAATTATTAAGATTCTGTCATACTTGAAAATGTCTTATTTGTTGAGGTTTCTTCGAGAATAAATTTAGCACTTGACCGAGCAATATTAATTTTCTCAACCTCAGCTGACATCGGCGTGACATGGCCGTTAACATAGAAGAGTGTTGAGTTAGAAGTTTAACAGATTTTAGATTAAAAATTTCAGAGCCGAGTAGTCAAAAATTTCTCAAAGCTCTCTCTCCCTAAATTGTGTCAATTTACTCCGTTTATTACGTAGGTTGCCTTTTATATTTCGGGCTTTGGCAACCCAACATTCTGACATACGAGCGCTAGTTGTGTTGCTCACAGTAACTTAAAGTATTCTTCTCGACCAAAAAATGGAATTAAATCGCGAACATTTTCAAGCGATTATTTTTTACAACTTTCGTCGGGCTTAACTTAGCAACAGTGCGTCGATGAGCTTAATTCTATTTTTGGTGATGAAGCTCCATCACGGACCAGTGTTTAACGATGGAATGGTGAATTCAATCGAGGTCGTACATAACTACAAGACGAATTTCGTGAATGTAATTCGAAATCAGCTGTTGTTCCGGAAACTATTGATGCTGTGCACAAACTAATACATACTACCAGATCGTCATGTGACCTATAGTGAGATAGAGACAACCATAGGCGTTAGTTAGACCAGCATATATTCAATATTGCATGGACATTTGACTGTAAAAAAATGTCACGTTGGCTACCACACAATTTTTCGATCGCTCAAAACAAGGTTCATGTCGATTGGTCGAGAGTAATGTAAAAAACAAAACAGAAATACGATAGCTGTGCTTCGAAATAAGTCTATGAAATCGTGAGAGATGATGGAACGTGGATTTACGCGTCAGCGTCCGACAGTAAACAACAGTCGACTACATGGGTGTTCAAGACGAGCCGAATCCAACAAAAATTGTTAGCGCACGAAGCATTTTCAAGCAAATGGTTGCCTGTTTTTTCGAACTGGATAATCGCAACCATAGAACTCGAACATTGCCGCAGAACAGTGTCTGTGAGGTACACAACCATCTGCTTGACAGTTGTCTTTCAAGAAACCAGCGAAGACGGATCACTTTTCACCACGACAATGCAAACCCTCACACATCGACTGAAACAACTGCATTTTTGAGAACTCAAAACATCAATTTGATGAGTAATTCAACGTATAGTCCAGATTTGGGACCGAAATGACTCTTTTTATTCCCGAACATAAAAATTAAACTTAGAGATCAACGTTTCTCGACACCTGAAGAGACTGTTGATGCGTTCAGAAGTCATGTTTTGGAGATACCGCAATCAGAGTGGCAAAAGTTCTTCGAAAATTGGTAGAAACGCATGTAGAGAAGTATATAGATTTTAATGGAGAATATTTTGTGAAACAATAAAGCGATTATCGTTCATTAAACGTTGTTGTTGTACGCTAATCCCGGTAACCTACGTAAGAACCCTGGTAGGAGTGTATCACTCAAGATTGTTAACAGTTTCCAACTAGGTGTGAACAAATTTTACTAAAGCAATTTTTGAGCTCAAAAATATTGAAATATTCATAATTTCTCGAAAGCATTTGAACAGTTATGTATGAAAAACGACTCTTTAAGCCCTGGGTATAAATTAAAATTCCGTTAAAAATATGATAAACCGATGAAATTTTCGCCAGCTCAAAAAATACACGAAAAGAAAAACAAGTTTCTCTAGAAACTATCAAATTACAACATCGTTTTTCTCACAGCATTTTGTAAATAATTGATTCCAACTCAATGCACAGGATAATCACATAGCAATTTTTGAGACTAAAATCTTAGAGAAATCATAGGAAAACTTTTAACCGGTTCAATTGAAGACAGCGATTTTCAAGTTGTTCTTCAATGTCCAGTATGCACACATTTACGCGACCAACAGCTGCTTGTTGATATTTACATATGTCTGTATGTATGTATTTCCAAATGAAATTCCTCTTATCTTACGCGACACTAAAGGGATGCTGCACTGGGACCGGATATGCGCGCCGGGTGGTGTCAACATATGTTTCACGCCTGGCAAAGGGCAACATCTCAAGTGGACATTTATTGAGAAATGATGCTTCAGAAGGATCCTGCCATAGAGCAAAATCATGTTAAACGCACATTAATTATCGAATTTGAGTGTCGACGAAGAAGAAGATTCGGAGCTAATTTAGGTGGCAATAAATTGAGCGCACATTTTTCAGCGGCGCATTAATGATGGGAAATCAATCAGGTTTCGCCGAAGCGGAGCGGAGAGTGTGAGGAAACCGTTCAATGAAATCTTCAAGCTGCCTGCGTACCCACGCGGCGGAAAAATCAACGGTTGCGGAAAATTGTACGAGTTTAAATAAAGTGTGCTAATTGCAAGCCACCCACTCACACATACATATGTATGTACATATACACATACATAATATTGTAAATTGCATTTAGACAGACGCTCAATTAAATTGCCTATTGATGAGTTGCTATTAATCACCAACGCATTTAATGTTTGCACCAAGCTTAATTAAGCAATCAATGTAGCGTGTGCTCATCCTCATAGACACACATGTCCACCAACACCCGCTCCCACCCACATTTAGTCATTAGACTACAATTTGCGGCTTCAGTGTTGCAATTGTCATGCTCGGCTTTTATATCTAGCGTTATGGAGGGGGGGCCAATGCGGTTCGCCTCAAGCGTTGGTTGTGTTTTTAATTGAACGCTACTCCGCTCGCTTGCTCATGGGCGTGTGAGAACTTGAACAGATTTTTAACATTAAAGTCCTATAAATAAGCGATCAGATGAGAGAGCGGGCGCGAGATGGTATACTTATGTAGTTGCTGTCTAATTGTGCATTACATGTCGAACAGTGTACATTAAAATGCGAAGTTGGCATTTCGGGATTTTGAAAAAGTGAATTCGTGATCCCGAAATTTTTTTTAAAACCCTATACTAAACGTTTTTTCTTTCAGTTTTCAAGAAAAGCATATATTTTACGTTAACTCTTAAGATCCCGAAAACCAGATTTCGTGTGAATTTTCGGGGTCCCGAAAATTTTTTGATATTTGAAATTTTTTTCCCAAAAGCTTTGTATTCTTTTTTCACTCAAAATATATTTCGGGATACCGAAAACTCTTATTTCATTTTTTTTAAATTTTTTCTAAACGCTTTGTTTACAATTATGTATCAAGGAACATAATTTTTTAACGTCAACTTTTAAGATTCCAAACACCGAATTTTAAATGAATTCGGTGTCCCGAAATTTTTTGATATATCAAATTCTTTTCCGTACTCTTTCTTCACAGAAAATATATTTCGGGATCCCGATTGTTTTTTCATTTTTATTAAAAACTTTTTGCTAAACGCTTTCATGCATTCAGTTTTCAAGAATATATTTTTAACGTTAATCCTTAATATTCCGAAAAACGAGTTTTGAGTAAATTCATTTTTTTATTTTTTACTAAAAACTTTGTGATCAGTTTTCAAAGAACGTATATTTTTAACGTGAATTTTTAAGATCTCGAAAAACGAAATTTCGAGTGAGTTCGGGGTCCCGAAAATTTTTTGAAGTTCAAATTTTTTTTCAAAAGCTTCATGCTTTTTCACAGAAATCATATTTCAGGATCCCGAAATTTTTTATTTAGAATTTTATCCCAAGGCTTCGTATACTGTTTTCACATTGATAATTAATATTATATCTAAACATGTATTATGAAGTTAAAATTGTGTAATTGTATGATTTCCAGAACTCTTGTTGGTTTAGAATCCCGAATTTAATATGGCACAAAACGTGCAAACGGGATCTCGAAATTAATTGTATAATTTTCAACACTCTTGTTAATTCAGAATCTCGAATTACAACATTATCAAACGGGATCCCGAGATTGAAAATCCGTTTGCTCATAAATAAATAAAACAATTATTGATACATAATACCCATGAATCGGGATCCCGAATTACAAGATTACATATCTCTTTTTAATAAACGTTTTATGCACATTGGACGAGTCGAAAAAATATCAATCTTTTTTGTATTACTGGTACATACATGTTACTCATAATTCGGGATCCCGAAGTACATCATAATCTCTTAATATATTTTTTTCTCGTACATATTCATTTATTAAGGCGCAAACCGTGCAATTTATGTGCGTCCGTGAATAAGTTTGCGTTTCCAATAAAAACGGGATCCCGAAATTCGATATTTATATTGAACATATTATTGCACAACATTTTTCTATTTATTGCATTTTGTAAGTATCGAAAAAAATATCAAATTCTGTAAAAGCTATGATTCGGGATCCCGAAAACAATAATAATCTTCATAATCTTCACTACACAAACTATTAATTTGTTGTTGCTGTAAGAGGTTAATTTGTAGCTCACGGCATTGTCTTTTAGTTCACTCGTTTGTTAGTTCGTGCGATTACCGTTGCGCCCGTATGGTACATTTTATTTGCCATAAACACAAATTCGTTACACACAGCAACGACTAGTCGCACATATGTACATATGTATGTACATATCTATAGACATTATATACTA
This sequence comes from Bactrocera tryoni, assembly GCF_016617805.1. NCBI lineage: Eukaryota > Metazoa > Arthropoda > Insecta > Diptera > Tephritidae > Bactrocera > Bactrocera tryoni. Next base: position 8,654,001 of record NC_052501.1, read on the forward strand.
TACATATGACAGCGTAAGCCTAGTCATATGAAATCTGCTTTCTCGTCCTGCAGCAACATTCATCTCGTGCATTTTCGTAGGCTTAACTCGCTAGCACAGTGCGATGGATTAGTGCGCTGCGCCGCAATACGAGATCTAACCAGTTTGTGCCTACTCTATTAGAATGTATAATATGTATTTGCATATATGTATCTGTATATGTATATTTACGACCTCTCTATATTTTCCTCCGATTCATTTTAGTTAGCCGTTACTCGGTCTTAAGTTATTAGATATTATTTTATTTGGTTGCACTTTTGTACTGCTTCAGCATTGTTTAACTAATAAGCCTATAGATGTACATATGCATACTGTATGTCCATATGTATGTGTGGTAAACGAGTTGGTCGTGCTTGTAGGTGGATTAAGTGGATTATCGGTTACACCGAGTTTGGTTAGCCTTTTTTCGTTATCGCTGTGGTTGGTAATAGTACAGACGCTAGTGGGTCTTACATTTATACTATTACAGTCTATGTATATATGTATGTATGTGTGTATATGCTGTCTCGGTGTGGTTAGTAACTGCTTCACCTTTGCCATTATCCTTTCACATAATCCGTTCATATTGCACCGAAGGTTATAAGCTACTGTGCAATTTTGCACGGTCCAATCAAGTGGGCAGCTGTTTTTGAAGGGGCAAATAATTGGCATTTCATTTTTCAGTTCTTGGAATAATGTTAGTTTTGTAAATATAAAAGAAAAATTTAAATATTTTGCAAATTTTGAAACTAAAATACGAAAGAGAAGTTAAGTAACTTGCGTTGTATTGAACGACGCGAACACAGATGACACGTACCAAAAGACCTGAATTCATAACGACATCAGAAAGATTTCGCAAAAGAGATGTTTGACAACGGAGCTGAGGGCTCAAGATAGAATATTCATCAACATGCATTTTTCCTGGTGAAAAGAATAAGGTTTATGAATATGACGTCCAAACTGTTCAACAACCTATTGAATGACGATCCAAAAATTAGGCGAGATAACTTAAAGTTTGTAAGGAGTTACATGGGTTTGTGGATTTAAAAAAAAAAACGATTTTCTTTATTGGTTTTAAAACACCTCTAGAATATTGTTCTACATTTTCAAGTTGATCCGAGTAATAGTTTCGGAGATACAGCCTTGAGAACTTGTGCGCTTGAGGCTGGCCGTCTTTGAACGTGCTTTTCTTGAAACAGTGTTTTTGAAGTCGTTTGGCAAAATTTCTCCAGAACTACTCAACCTTTCTTCATGAAATTTTACAGAGATCTCTGAGATACAATTATTAAAGGCTTGGATCGTATCAGCTTCAAATTTTCGAAGAATATTTTTAAATATACTATATTACATATATGTACATATGTTACATGCGATATGAAAAAACTCGACTTCCTTGGAATTCACCCCATAATTAGAGATAATAGTAGAAATATGCTGTGCAGGATCATCTTAATTGGTTCACCAAAACCTTTAATTTCCACTTTGAATCATAGCTAAGTACGATCGTCATGCAAGAGAGAATCTCGGCAACGACTTTCGCATCTCTGAAACTGAAATAGATCCAGCTTTGTATAGAAAGCCGCCTCCACAACATGCCCGAATATTCTTTAGAAAGAAAAGACAGTTCTTTAGATCACATAGTGGCTTTCATTGTCAGATTCAGATTAACAGAACCGATAATCGAACTAATTGAACTATTTTGTTAAGCATAAATCGAAATATGTCCCGCAGAGTATATGTACCCTATACTACCTATACTAGATTCAAAAAACAACATTTTTTTTTTTTGAATTCTTCGAAGCTTTTTGTTGACCGCTACTGTTTTAATACTTTTTTTGTAAAAATATTACACTTTTATAAAAAAGGACTCACCTGTCGAACTTGCTTGTATTGCTCTTCGAAGCTCCAGGCATTATTTTGCTGTGAAGAACTGGAAGCTTCGCTGGATGTGGAAGAATTTGAGGCGGGGTTAACTAAAGTCAATTGAAATAAAAAGAAACATAGAAAAGTGTAAGTAAAATATATAGTCGAAAAAGTTTTTAAATTAATTTATTTTAATAAATTTTTGATTTAAAACTTTTTTTAATTAATTTTATTAAATTTTTAATTAAAATTTTTTTAATTAATTAATTTTATTTTTTTTGTTAAATTTTAGGATTACAAATTTTTTTAGTTAGTTAATTATTGTTAAAAAAATTATTTACAATTTTTAGTAGTTTCAAGAATTCTCAAAAAAAAATTAACAATGAAAAATAATTTTTTTTAAACACAATTTTTTTTTAATTTTTAATATTTCAATAAGATTAGAATTTATTAAAAAATAATACGAATTTTAATAAATCAATACCAAGTGCAATTAAAAAATATATTAATTTAATTAATCGAGAAATTAAATTTAATTCAATTAATTTTTTATATGATACCAAAAACTTCAATTAATAAAAAGAAAATGTTAAATAAATATTCTGAAAAAAATGTAAATTTTAATAAAATATGAAATTGTTTTTTTTTAATTAACTTCAATTAATAAAAAAATGTTAAATAAATAATCTTAAAAAAAGTAAATTTTAATAAAATAATATATAGTAGTTTTTTTTTTTAATTAACAGAAAGAAAGTATGAAAAACTTAATTAGAGTAAAATTTTCTAAATTAAAAAAAAAAATTAAATAAAATATATTATATTTATATTTAATATATTTAATTTTTTTTTTTAATTTCATGAAATGTGACGAACGTTTAATTCTAAAAAAAATATTTTTGAATCAAAATAAAATTAATTTCATCAAAACCTTTAACTACTCACCGTCCTTCGAGCTCGGCGCCGTTGGTGAGGTGAATGAGAAGCCGCCATTACCGCTACTCGCGCCGCCAACACCACCACCACCAACGCCACCAACACCACTGCCCATACCCGGGCCGCCGCCGCCGCTACCGTTAGCACCACCAAGCAAACCGTTGCCACCATTCGTCAGACACGACGCTCCACTCACGCCCACATTATTGCCACCAGTGTGTTGTGAATTCTGTGAATTGCCATTGGCAACGCCAATGCTGCCACCAATACCACTGCCACCGCCACCCGCTTGTGCGGCCAGGCTCTGTGCACGATGCTCGAACTGTGCTATCGACGTGGGCGGCAGTGAGAATGCGGGATTTAAGCTGGTGGGTAATAGGTTTTGCCCAAAGGCAGCCGCATGCGCAGCAGCCGCGTAATCTTGTTCCTGCGCATTGGAAGAAAGAGCGTGTTAATTACCATATTTGTGTGGGTGTCCAAAATTAAAGTCGATAATGGGCATAGGGGTCATATGAATTAATAATTTCGATTAGATTGATATCAAAGCATCTATGCATTAGGTTTTCAGGCACAGTGAACAGCGAATGTCGTCATTTTAATTCATTCTTTGACTTTGACTCTTTGCGTTCCCCCATTGAAAATTAGGTGTTTGAGGTTGGATTCAACCCCAAGACCGTCCAGAGCAATTACAACTGCTGCCGGCAGGACGTCATTGAAAGCTCAATCTATATCATTGAAGATCTTAACAGTGACTTCCTTAATCCTAACGGCTTCCTCAAGCCATGCAGGGCAGTATTTACTGACTTGCCTTACAAATGGTCCCTGGGAATGCGCCCCCTTATGTACCAGTCCATTAGTTTCTCCAAAGATTTAGTAAGAAGGAGGAGAGATAAACATCATGTGCAACTGAATGTCTTGTCGGACGCTTTTTGTAAAGCAGTATAGCGGAAGACGAGGTGGTAACAACTAGGCACTTTCTTTCCTATTGCCCAACTTTGCCAGACTGACATTGAAATATCTCGGTAGACACAACCTAGGCGTTGGTCAGCAATCCGAACATGTGGGGTTGCGAAGCTTTCTGGGCTAGAGTGAAACATAAAAAGACATAGGAACTACTCGTTCTTAGCAAGGTTAACATTGCCGCAATCATAGGTATCCTAACAGCGCACCTTGTCATTGGAACTTTCATGGTGAGACTAACGACTTTAGAGAACGCAACTTGTTAAAATTTCAGGGAGGAATTTTCTTCTCTACTTTCCAGTTTTTGTCAGACAAAAGTCAAATATCACGGTTGTCATACTTGGCCTCAGGAAAAAGCCTTTTTACCTAACTTAACGTAACTTCTGTGAACCCAGCGAAGTGGCTGGGATTTTTATGAACCACCTAAAACAATGTGTGGTAAGTTCAAAACGCTTCGACATTCTTTCAGGATCTAGAGTTTCATGTTTAATATTTTTTGGATATCACCAAGGAGCAAAATTTGCGGTTGTTCAAGAGAGATTCAGCACTACCTTTGGCTCGAGGATCAATTCTACGACACAAACTAACCTTAACTATGTAATGTGAATGAGATCATAGTCACGACCAAGAAAGTTATTCAACAAACTAGATTAGGACAAGATTAAACTCTCCCAAAATTTGGTTATGGGATCTTAAGTTTTTCGAATACCCGATACAGGCTTTCCTCGATCGTAGAAGAATTAAAAGAAAAATAATAATTTTTGAGCGGAAAAATCAAAGAATGGAGTATCTCTTGTGCACTTGTCACACATTGGTCTACGCTGTAAGCATCTGGGGTCCCCACGGTATGATACACTGGGGGAGGTATCGGGTCTATCGCAAGCGTCCTAAAGGAAGACTACTCCTCTTGAACCTAGCATATGAACTCCCATCTGGTATCGCAAAGGACCAAAACTGATCTATGTGTGGTTTATTGGGCTAGCAGATTAACCTAATCTAAACAAAATTTGTTTTGAAGAACAGTGGAATTTGGATTTTAGGTTATGTGTATGATAACTCCTTTTAACAATTTTAATTTTTCTTTATAAATTTATTGGGTATCGTACAACAACACACACACTATTAGACCCACCTTGAAATCACGAACTTGCATCTTTAACTTCTCCAGGACATCGTTGTGTGGTAGATTTGGAATGCCATGTAGACCGCCGATGCCCATGAAATTGCTGAGCGCATTTAGCGGATGATTTGTGGGGAACTGGTGATGATGACTGAAAATACAACAACAACAAAGCGGGAAAACAAGGAAAATTATTTTATCTTAACAACAAAGTCAAGAGCAAAGGATAATTTCTGCTAAAATTCGCACTTAATTAATTTACCTCATTTGAAGATCAGCGTGATGATCGGGACTGCGCACCCCCATACCACTGCCAACACCAAGACTGACACTGCCGGCGTTGCCACCAAAACTCATATCACCAACAAATGTATTGTTGCTGTTGTTGTTGTTATTGCTATTATGATTATTGCTATGAATATTTCTGTTTTTGTTGTTGCTGTTGCTGCTATGTTGGCGTTTCAATGTTGCGACATTCAGGCGTGTTGCACGGATTACATGATGATCGGCATCGATAGAATCGCAATCGCGTATATCATCATCGGATGCGACGTCACGAGACTGTAAATAAAAATGCAGAGCAAATAAATAATGAGAGAAGAAGAAAAGGAAGAGGAAGCAGCAGGCAAAGAGTTAAGAACAAATGGCATAAAGTGATTATTAAATTGATTGCAATCATTTGGTGCAACATGAAAACACATTAAGACTAGACGCACACACACACACAGGCTACGAAGCGCATACATAAAACACGCGCAGAAACACTTCTAGCAGCAAAACAAATGAAGCACTTAGAACGGCAAACAAATCGAACGACACTCTGGAGGCAGACAGCACTAGCGGTGGTGGAGAGCAGGCTGGGGTTGTGGCAGCATAGAGCACCAGCGCGCACTGAGGTCGCGTGGATTCCAGCTAACGATCGATCAACATTTGCAACCCACTGTGACAAGTCGAGTGCAGTTGTTATGTTCAACATTTAGCATTCTACATGCAACATGCCACAGCAATGAGGCGGCAGGCGACAAGCAACAGGCTATATGGCATATGAACGCTGTGCTCAAGCGTCACTTTAGCAAAATACACATTTCTTATTACACTTTAACGCAAATTATTCTGTTTGACACAATTTTTTTGGATTCTTTCACTCTTTTGTTATTCACTTCCTTCCACACGCATTTGCGGCATAATCGAATTCAAACGTGATTTTTGCATAAATTGCATACAATTTTAGATTGTCGCGCAGCCGCATCATTATAATCGTCATCAACAAGACCGAACGGTCAATGGGTTCTAAAAAAGTGACTGCAGAGTGTTGCACTGCTTTTGTTGCTGTCGTTGTTGTGTTGCATTGGTAGACCATTAATGAGTTATGATCGACATGCTAGCACTGTTTGCTTGCGTTTTTGAAAGCAACAGTTAACTGAGAGTGCCGTATTTGTGTTTGCATTTAATGAATCCCGAAATTTTCGTATTTTAAAATTTTGATTTCGGGATCCCGAAAATTTTTGTAAGCGATAGTTTTGTATTTGTGTTTGCATTTACTGGATCCCAGAGTGTCTTTTTTGTGGATATTCACAGAATCCCGATATTTCAGGACTTTCAAAAAGCGATTTCGGGAGTCCGAGAAGCGCCAGTGTAATGAGATTACTTGCTTTCTATGCATTTACAAAATCCTGAAATTTCGGGATTTCCAAAAAGCGATTAAGGGATCCCGAAAATTTTTGAAAGCGTCAGTTTAATAAAAGTGTCGCACTTGTGTTTGCATTTACTGGATCCCGAAATTGCAGAATTTTCAAAAAAGCGATTTCGGGATCCCGAATTTTTTTGGAAGCGATTGTTTAATGAGAATGCTTGTTTTTTGTACATTTACAAAATCCTAAAATTTCGGAATTTCCAAAACCAGACTTCGGGATCCCGAATTATTTATTACAAAATTATTTTCATTTTCATACATATGAGCGCAATATAAAGGTGTCTCGAAAATTTTATGTTAAATTTCATAATTTAACTTTTATTTAAATTATATTTATTCAAATACAGAATGTGTACCCCTCTTTTTATCCTTTTGGCATGAATATTATTATATAATTTTAGGTCTCGTCTGCAATGCAATATTTGGTATAGGGGAATCGCGCCAACGCAACGGCGCTTAATGAATGTGCCATTTCTTACTCGACTCTTTTGCGAAGTCTGTCATTGTTTATTATTAGTTTCTTCATATTTCAAGAACTTGTGCCAAATTCATTTAGCGTTCATTGAACTCGCAAAGGCGATGCCTAAGTAATGCTTGTTTACAACATACTAAATTTGTACACGACGAATGATGTATAATGTCACACGCACTGTTTCCCTTCATCACTCAAATTTCAAAATGTTTAATGTAAAAATATATATGTACATACATGTACATACATATGTATGCATGCTCAGGCATAATAATATGCATGCATGTAAGTATATGTATGTATGTAAGATTTATACGAGTATGTATGGCTTGATTAATTTTTTTGGGGTTAGTAATTAACCTTTTCCTCATTTAAAGAGTAATCAATATTTATAAAATTAACATAATTATTAGTTATTTTCAAAAATTGAAGTCGATCGGGAAAAAAATGTCGAAGTTATTTGTCTCACCAATTGGAAAAAGAAGTTTTGAGAAAAACGCGTTTAAATGCCAAGACACCATAGCTGAACCTGAGGTGACATTTCAACTCGAAACATATTTTTATGCCTTTAAAGTAACGATTTTTTGAAAATTCTGGGTCGTACCCCAGACCGCGCTCGCTTAAACTCTAGTAGCTACCCTCAGCTAAGCATTTTCGGCTTTTAAAATCACAATTGAAAATACTTATGTATTGGTCTTTGCGTAGGTTACCAGAAACTTAAGGATTGCAGAAACACGGACATTTGTTTTCCAGCATCTAATAATTAGCAAAGACTTTGTCTTTGCTTTTCTTATATCGAGAGAAAGATTTCTTATGAGAGATACTTTCAGATTACATTCAACAAAAATAAGCTAAATGGTAGACAGAAAGTAAAGAACAGCTTGAGGAAATTATATCAGAGTTCAAGCTGTCCATGATATACATTCGAGACCCTATATCCTCCCTGGGCATAATGGAAAATCACACAAACTATTCTCACGGAATGCCCACAGAGAACGTTCTTACACAGAATATTCTGCTCACATCCACACCAAAGTGATCGACCAAAATCAAGTAAAAGAAAAACGTGGATTTTTGCAGGGTTCATCCCTTCGGTGCAACCGAATTTAACTTGTGTACGGAATCGGTGCGATTGTTGGAAGAGGCTAACGCTGATTAAGTTTTATCATAAACAGAAGCCTACGTGTGGCACAAACCTCTTCAACTGATGAAAATATTAAAAAAAAGTGAAGGATATGGTGCTTGAAAATCGGCAGGCAAGTGGCAAGAGAGCTCGAAATCTCTCGCGAGTCCATTGGAATGATTTTGGTGGATACTTAGGGGGTGAAACGCGTTCTTGCTCGACTGCATGCAATTTTTTTTCAAAAAGGATACCGTAAACAGGTCTCTTTGGATATACTTAAGCGTGAGAATTCCGATTCCACATTCATGGAGAGCATTATAACTACCAATGAGAAATGGGTTTGTGGAAGCCGAAACCAAAAAAAGCACCCCAAAGCCGCTCAAAAATCAAAGTGCTGCAACATGAATTTGTTCCGTAGAACAGACGGTCAATAAGAAGTTCTATTTGGCCGTATTGAGGCGGTCGGCCAGAATTGTGGAAGAACAATGCATGGATTTTACACGATGTTAATGCACCATCGCATCCAGCTACAATTGTGACCAAAAACGTAATGAATATCATCGATCAACCACTAGATTTGGAAATTGCCGTTTTCAGTCGATCGAATAGATAAAAAAGAAATTCGCTGAAAGCGCTGAAGGCCATCCCAAAAATTGCTTGTAAAAAGTGTTTCGAGGACAGCATCTACAACTTTTGTATTTACACCTGGGTCAAACCACGTCAAGTGGTCCAGGAAAATTTGGCAAAATCACCGATTTTGAAAATTAGCAGTTCATTAGCAGGGGGACCAGACGCATACCCCGTGATATAAATATTTCGTCAATTTTTTTTTTTGACATACCTTTAATCTCAAAATTTTGTTAAAAAGTCAAATATCGAAGCTTTTATTTTTTTTTATTTTTTTATTACTCTCGTTTTCAATGGAAAAAAAAAATTATGAACTCGTATTTAAAAATTCCAGTTTGCATTTATTCATTACCATAATTTTTTTTCAGCAAAATTAACAACATAAATACCTAAAATAACTAAAAATGTAATATAAATTGTAAGTGTGTCAAGAATAATTTTTTCAGTTGCGCAAAAAATTCAATCACAAACAACTCAGGTTCAACTATACATAAACTATCAATTCCCATACACACATACAAACAAATGCTGAGTATGTTGAATTAACACCAAAATACCAACACTTTTAATGCAACAAATACTTTCGACCCAAAATCAGCTACAATCAGCTTGAAGCCGAAATCAATTAAATCAATCGAGTTGAAATATAAATCATCAATCGTTTGTTCATTTGGCATGCAGCCGCAAACAAGTGCCGTGCACAATAGCAGAGATTTGCAACACCAGCGCTGCGCTAAAGCAACAACAGCAACGGCAAAGTCATGAAAATGCCAAGCAGCAAATTAGCTAGACAACAGCGGCCACAAACGGACTAGGGCTAACAAAGCTGGCTACAAGCTGAGAGCCAAGCCAACAATCAACTTATTAGCTTATTGCCGCCACCTTCCACGCTCACGGCAGCAGCGTCTGAGGCGGCGGCTGCAATAAACTTACTCCTAATCAATGTTGGCTGCTTGATGAGCCACACTGCCAAACTAGACGTTCATATACACATAGATAGCTGCATATGTAAAGTGTTGCAGTGCCAGGCAAGCAGCGGCTGAAGCGCTTCGGATTTGGGTTTACGGAATCTCGATCGTTGCGCTCGGTAATACTTGTCTGCTACGGCGGCGGTGACGTCTGCTTATTACAAATGTTATTATGTACGAGTATAGTATGTATGTATGTATGTATGTGAAAGCATATGTGTGTGAGTGTTGCCATACTTTGCGCATATGTTGCAATGTGTTGATAGTTCAAATTTGTTGATCACATCGCAACCACTTAGCATCTCCACCCATCCTTTCGGCAGTGGCTAGTATACACTAAGTATGAATACATATCTAGATATGTATATATGGTAGTTTGGAGGCATATGTGTATGTGTGTAAGTAAATTTATACAGACATAATAGTGGCACCACATGGAAATGTGTGAAGTTGGAACGATCAGAGCGCGCACAATGATACCTAATCGATGAGCCAGTAAACCAAAAGTGAAAGGATCTTGCTATATTGAACTTAAACAGCACTACTAGGTGGGTATACAATTGCATATATATAAAATGATCGAAATGTGAAATGATAAACTGATATTTGACCTGACAGTATAAGAACCTGGAACTGGGAAAAATGGAGAGTCTTCTAAAAATAAAGCATATCTTTCATTATCTCACCTAAACTCGCCTAAACATTGACTCTGCTCTTCTATACAAAATAAAAATTATGTATGAACACGCCCTCCTCCCACATAACTGTATTTTTAGAAATCGCTAAGTAAGCCTTACTGGCTAAGGTCTACCGAAACAAATGTAAAATTCGTTAATAATCGTACTAGTACTTGCCACGAAGTTTGTAACGCCCAGATGAAAACTGTATAGACTCTTTAAAATATGTAACGGGTGATTCAAGTAGAGGTACTATTTTCAATAACCTTTTTTTTGACAGATCACGCGTGAGTCGTGTCAAGCGTCTGAGCGTCATGAGCGCTAAGAGTGTACACGAAGACAGTGAAGCCTCTATTCGGCGCCTTTCTCAGCAACTCGGACTGATATATTGAATGACTTGGCGCATTTTACGTCAAGATCTGAAAATGAAAGCGTACAAAAGACAGCTTGTGCAAGAACTGAAGCCGCTCGACCTTCCCAAGCGACATCGCTTCGCTCTATGGGCTCTTGAAAAGTTCCGAGCCAAAGTTTGTCCAGCTACGAGGCCCATTTCTGGCTCAATGGGTACGTAAACAAGCAAAATTGCAGCATTTGAGATGAAGAGCAACCTCAAGAGGTTGAAGAGCGGACACTTCAACCAAAAAACAACAACAATTTGACGTGGTTTGTGGGCCGTTGTAATCATCCGTCCATATTTCTTCAAAAATTAAGAACGTTTCGTTAATGGCTACCCTTATGATAACCGACTGCTTGATTCCTGAAATTGAATCTCGGGATATTTACATGAAACTTGGTATGGAAAATTATATAAGAAAGCGCTAGAATCTCCTATGCAAATTATCAGATCGGACCACTATAGCATATATGTAGCTGCCATACACATATTTTTAAACTTTTTATAGCTTCAGTTTCTTGTTTTGATTAAAATATTTTGTTTCGCATCATTCTTTGGTTCACTTGGTTGCCACAGCATGTTGCAAGTTGTTGTGCCTGCGCTGTCTGTGTGTACCTTGTTGGCCGACAAGTTGGTTGACCAGTTGACCAGTCGACATGCTTGCCGTAGTTATATTACTCACATTGTTGTTGTTATTGCGCTATATGTTGCTGTCGTTGTTATTACTGCTGTTGTTGTTGTTGTTTTGCAATGTTTTTATTTTCGCCGTTTATGCTTGAAGTGCAGAGAGGTGCAAATTAAGCGCAACTGTGACTATTGCAAATTGGGAATTTTCAATTTAAATACGAAAAATGTATACGCGAAATATCCAGCGAACAAGCGGCAACAACAACAACAACAGCAGCAATGGCAAGCGACGGTTAGCCCATTAATGGCATTTGGCATTTAGAGCCTGTTGGTCAGATCAACGTCGCCTTTTGCCGCACGGCTAGCAATATGGCAACAACAGCAACAATATCGGCCAGCAGCTGCGTCGATTCATGCTCGGCTTTGTTGCAACCACACACACACACACACTCATGCAAATGCAGCACATGTGTTAAATACCAATAAGAGCGAAAAAGCAAGCAAGCGAGCGAGCCTCTGACTAACCGGCCGATCGGCCAGCCGTTGATATCGACACCTTCCGTCGTCGTGCCATGTGCTTTACCGGCTGCGCGGCGATTGATTGCAACGCTGCGGCTTTTGAATATTTTTCGAATATTCCAACGAATGCTTTGAAGTTTCGCGCGAATTTTGCTGCAACGAACGCTTTGCGAACTAAAGCAGACAAAGTATTGAACGGCAGCAACAACAACAACAACTGGCAACAAGTAGCAGCAGCCAAGCGTTAACTACCGTTCACACATTGCGCCGATCGTGAAGAACAAGTGCAACAGCGTTCTGGTGACGGCTGAATGCCAGTCTAGCTGACCGCTTGACTGGTTGACTGATCGTCCGGCGCGTCCAGGTTGTTTCATTTCGGCCAGCCTAGTGGCTTTTGGCTCTTCGCCGACTGTTGGTGGCTGCATAAGCTAGCCCTTGAACTGGCCAAGATTATTAGCAGAAATTCTGCGCGCCACGAGGCAAGCGCGAAGCCAGACGTGTTGTGATGGCAATGGCGTATTGCCCTTCAAAAAATAACAAAAACAATGAACTATGCAACAATAACATAAAGAATAGCTGTAAGATGCATCATTTGTGCTGCACAGTTGCTAAGAAAAAATACAAAATACTCACACAATCGGACGGTGTTTGGGTGCTCAACTGATTAGCTGCTTAGCAACAGTTGAGTTGTTGCTAAAAAGTCATGCAAAGGAGGAGCGAAACTGAGTTTCAAATGATAGCAATAAAATACTTTAATTATTCCAAATAAAAAAAGTTACGATTTTTTTGTGTATTTTTTTTCAAAATTGCAAATTTCTAAACCAGTTGTACTTGAATAAGGTATCATATACATATGTGTATATTATAGAATTATACGAATATTTTAATATTTTTCTTAGAGAAGTCATAGGTTTCAGTGAAGCTTGAGAAGCACACAAATTGATCAATCAAAATCCATTTTTTGTATATAATACTTTTTTATTTGAAGACCAAAATTGGAACAGATTAGTGTCCAAGGGAACCGTACAGACTTCAAAGAAATTGTTCAGATCCGACCACTATAGCATATAGCTGCCATACAAACTGAACGATCTAAATCACATCTTTGTGAGGAAAACTTTTTTATTTGAAAAGATATCTTCACGAAAGTTGGCATGGATGAATGTCGAATGCAACGCTACCGTTTTCAGAAAAATTGTTTAAATCAGACGGCAATAGCATATACCTGCTATACAAACTGAACGATCAAAAACCTGTTCTTGTATGAGAAACTTGTTTATTTCTAGATATATCTTCACGAAAGTTGGTATGAATGAATGTTGCAGGGAACGGTATAATCTTACAAGAAATTATTCAGATCGGATCACAATAGCTTATAGCTGCCACACAAATTGATCGATAAAAATCTAGTTCTTGTATGGACAACTTTTAATTTTGAAAAGGTATCTTCATGAATGTTGGTAAGAATGAATGTCGAAGGCACAATATCCGAGGAAATTATTTAGATCGGACCACAATAGCATATAGCTGCCATACAAACTGAACGAACAAAATCATGTCCTTGTATGGACAACTTTTTTATTTGTCGAGCTATCATCACAAAAATCGGTATAGAGAATTGTAAAGGGCAACGCTATAGTCTCCATCTTGCAGATCGGAACACTATAGCACATAGCTGTCATACAAACTCATCACTCAAATCAAGTTCATGTATAGAGTCTTTTGTATTTGGGAAACTGATCAAAGCTTCCGTACAACCGCATTTTTTTTTTCATATTTAGGCAGGGCATAGCTCTAAATTATATATTTTTTGGCAATATGAGACCATTATTTATTAAAACTTTCAATTATACAAAATAAATAATACTTTTAACTAATTTGGCTACTTTCTTAATAAATAAAAAAAAAAAAGATTTCACTTCGTCTGGCAGTTTATACCACATATGTACATAGGTAAACATATTTTCAAGTTATGAAGTATTATAGGGGAACTAGCCACTAGAAATCACCGTGAGTAATTGCAATAAATATTTTTTATGGTCACAAAAATCACATAAAATCAAGCAAATCAGAAACGGAAATTTATAACGGTTTTTTTTAACACACTATATTAAATTACAATAAATTTTTTTACATAAATTTCTACAATATCAAGCGATTGTGTGACTGGAGCCGGAAAATCACATTTATTTACTTAACTACATACTTAATTGAAAGTGCAAACAAGCCCATGTACACTCGGCTATACATACTTACATGCATACATATGTATGTACATACAAATCAACATTTGATTTTATCGCTATTCAATTATTAACATCGTGGAACAATTCTAACCTACAAACTTGCACATAAATTGCAAAAATGTAATGCAAGCCATACAAATGTTAAAAACACGTACATACATGCACATTTACATATGTATGTCCGCATGTATACAACTAAGTAATTGCACTGCAACGACTTGCATACATTGCTTCTTCTTCCTTTTATTTTAATTTATTAAGCAACATTATATTTTCCAACAAATAAAACTAAAAATATCCCACTACTCACTCACTCACCTCGGCGCCTGTTTATGCCTGCATGTGTGTGTGTGTGTGTATTTGAGCCGCTCGCAACGTGAAAAATTTAATTTACATGAAACTTTAATTATCATTTGTGCCAAAAGCACACATACACACATATAAATATTTATTGCTACCTCCATGGCACTCATGCACACACACGTGCCCACCAACCGTCACTTGTTTGTGTTTGTGCGAAGTGCATTTCGTTTTTGGGGCCATGCGCTGGCCGAAGGCGCTGCTCATGAGTACGAAGTGTGGAGGCGATAAGGCAACGCGCTTTAATGACTTTTAATATTAATGAAAATTTATTTCAATTTTATCGACAAATTCGTACTACATAACACACGTGTATATATGTATAATAATACACATATACATACATATACACATATACATACATATGTATATACATACATAAATATATAGATATGCGCATGCACCTGTGGCTACAACAACTGCATGCAAGTGAATATTAGCAACTGAAACATACTGTTAGCGTATTTGTCGCCACATTTTTCCTACAGGGCCTTTGCTAATCGCCCACAAATTATATTGCAGTATAAAAATTCATATTTTTATGTGCGTGTATGTGTTCGTAGTTGCTCGCCCATTGACGCTTTGACATTTTATCACCGAAATGCACGCCGGCATAAATAAAATAATTTACTATTTTGTACTAATTACAAAAAATGTGTTGCATAAAAGTTTAATAGCGTTGCGAAAGTGTCGTTGCAATTTTTCTTGAATTTATTTTAAGCGAAAAATCCATTACGATTTTGAAATTTAGACGCAATTTCATTTGCAAATTGCTTGAAAATTTTTATTTTGAAAATTTATTGTTTGAAATTTTTGTGGTTTGTAGAGCTTTCGCTGTAGTTACGTATAATTCTTTAATTACCAACTGATTTGACCGAAATAAAAATTAGTATTTGGATTTCTTAAATCATACTTTTAATTTTTTTAAAAAGTTCGAAAGTAATGACACTTTGTGCTTCGGCAATTTTTTTTTCAAAATTTCGAGTTTTAAAACGCTTTGTTTAACATTTGAAGAATTGAGGATGGAACCTTGTGTAAAAGTACACGCAAGCGAGGAAAGTTCTCTGAGCGTCATTCACTTATGGGTGACCAGAACCATTTTTCTACATATGGCTCAATCAGCTCACGACTTCTGGTCTTAGACCAAGTGTCCTCTGGGTAGCCAAAAAACATCCGCTTGAAGGCGAGCTAAAGTGAGAAGAAGAATCATTGCTCTCTAGGGTTGTGCGATGGGTTTAGGAACCTCCATATAAAAAAAAAACTCATTGAAAATGACACAACAGCCTTCGGCGATGTAAACTCGGCTATAATGGCGTAAGTGGTGTCCACGCTAATAAGGAGGAAGAAGAAGAACGTTTGATTGGTTTCCAAAACTGGTCTTTCGAGAATTTTGGTCAAAAACTAATGGTGACAGTGACAGTAATGGTTACAAATTCATTATGGAAAGATATAGAAAGTCGTCCAGCTATGCTTGCTATTCGTCGAACTCTTGAAAATTTCGAGCGTACATTTTCTTCAGATAATGTTCAAGTGCCAAGAACCGCTTGAAGTAATGAAAATATTGCTGCCGTTTAGGGAAGTGTTGCTGAAGACCGTAAATTGTTCATTCCCAGACGTTCTCAAGAAATGGTACTGTCTCAAATCACAACCTGGCGCATTTTGAGAAAGGATTCGGGCTTGCGTCCATATAAAATTGTTCTCACTCAAAAACTGAAGCCATTGGACCAACGTAAATATCTTAAATTTGCTGACTTTGCTTTGGAACAACTTGAAAACGATGACGATTTTCTTAAGAATATCTTTTTCTACGCAGAGTCTCACTTTCATCTGAGTGGTGCGGTAAATAAACAAAAATGTGGATTCAGCTGCGAAGAAAATCCACAAATTATTCATGAACAATCATTACATTCACCTAAATTGACAGTTTGGTGTGGTTTTTGGTCTGGTAGAATCATCGGTCCGTACTTCTTTCGAAGTGAAGATGGTGACATCATTACTGTCAATAGAGAGCGGTACAGATCGATGATAACCAGCATTTTATGGCTGCCATTAAAAGAAGTTGATCTTGACAGCAGCTGGTTCCAACAAGACGAGACTACGTGCCGCACATCACGTACAACAAACGAATTATTGCGAGAAAAGTTTGGAGATTCGATTATTTCGAGAAATTGTGACATTGAATGAACTTGAAACATTTGAATTTCGTCAACAATTAGGGTCCTTTTTTTAATAACAGAAATCATTGACACTTATTGGAAAATCCCGCGTTTAGCTATACATGGGTTAGTTGTCTATATTTCTCTTCTAGCTCAATCTAGACGGACAAATTTTTCAAATTTGCTTACTTTTTAGTTTCCAATATATACTTCGGATATGGCCAAATCGAACCTACAATATATGTAAGTATTCACAAATTTCTGATGGGGTAAATCCAGGAGCAGCCTTTATCAGTTCATTAGTATATTCAACATAGTCTTTAATTAATTTGACGAATAAGGACTGATCTCATTTAAAGGGATACATTTTTTCACAAAAATAAAAGATTTTTCAGCAAGACCCGTGTTGTAATAATTTTTTTGGGTTTTTGGATTTGAGATAATTTTAAGCGGATAAATCTTCCTTATCGTCCGAAAACTTTGTTTTTCTGATATCATCCTGGACCTGGAGATCGGTTACGTGATTAAGGCAATCCAAAACTTTTCAAAATGTACGTCCAGGATGGCCAGAAACATCAACTGATGATCAACACGTCAATGAAATAAAGGAATTGGTTTGACGATTAACAGTCAGAGATCTAACTGGTATTGTTGGAATATCGAAAGGATCAGTGAAAACCATTTTGAAAGATCTTTTGGGCCTGTAAAAGGTAAAGCACGATTGCTTCCAACAGCTCCGCGTTACCGTCTGGGCCTGCCTTCCCGATGAAACGTATTATTACTGGCGATGAGTCTTGGATATTTGCTTATGACCTGGGAACAGACAATCAATCTGCCGAACATCGTGATACTCTTTGGTTTTATGCGTCGTTTTTGCGAAGCTATTCGTAAAAAGAGATCGGAATTATGGGCCGACAAGTTTTGGTTTTTGCACCACGATAATGCACCGTCGCATACTGCATTGATTCTTGATGAGTTTTACGCTAAATTTTCAACCAATATCGTGCCGAAATCGCCTTATTTAGCTCCGTGTGACTTCTGACTATTGAAGACATTAAGTATGAATCGCTAGCATTGAAAACTATTCCGATAATTGACTTTAACAACTGTTTCGAGGGTTGGAAAGAAGGCTGGTATATGTGTATTATGATCAAAGGGGATTACTTTGAGGGAAACATCACTGATTTTGAAGAATAAATTAAAAGTTTAAAAATTATGAACAAAGTCTTACTATTTTTTGCTCATAGTAGTGTAACCCATAAAAATTTGTAAGTTTTATTACTTATCCAACTATGTACTAAAATAAATCAGTCTTTAATCACTGCATAAATTGCTTTTTCCACGAAAAACGACAAATTGCCGAACAAAGTGCGATATTGAAAACCGAGAAAGTGCTCATAAAATTTTGAAAATCAATTCTCACAACATACTACATGCCAATGAACTCATTGAGTTACAAATGTGGATGCATAATTGTCATACTACGAAGTGTAATTAAACACAATACGCAAGAAAAAAAGTACGAGCAACGAAATGAAGGCGATAATAAATCCAGAAAAAGGAAATTCCATATAAAACCCTTGAAACATTGTTCGCAATATAAGCGCGGAAAATCACTTACTACCGAAAATAGCAGCAAAGTATGAACGCTGCAGTGTAATGAAAAGGATTTCGTGAAGGTACGGCACTTTAGTGGCACGGCAAAGACAATGCGCAGGCGCAGACCGCCAACGCGTTAATACAAGATTGAGCGCGACAAATTTAGAGGCAAATTTAGACGGAAGACAAATTTATATGTGCGGATGTCTTTAATTTAGGTACTAAAAGTTGTTGTTTGTCCAATGTCCATTCAGCGCCTCCTGGATGCCTTCCAGATCTTTCGCTATGCCGCTTCTTGTCTCGTGTAAGTCTTTGCATAAAAGCAGTTGCAGAATCAACCGCATTGCAACAATGTTACTTTATCTACTTAGTTATTCATAAATGCACACAAACACAAATAAATATGCGCATAGGTAAGTGTCGCCATTTTGCTTTATCCGCCTGTCGGCCTGCGCGCCAGCCTGCCTTCGACAAAGGACAATCAAATGCCGATTTCTCTTCATTATTCATGCAAATGAAAATAGTTTGATTGTTCACGCAGGCGCAACGTGCCAACAGGATCATCGCATTATGCTCGAAGGATAGAGATTATATACCGCTGACGACACTAACACACAGTTACATCCATACAAACATACATACATATACATATATTCAGACATTCAGATATGCATTTATATGCAATGTAGGTATGTATTATATATAGTATTTGTTAGTATATGCATATTATTACACTGCGAAGGATCATTTGATTTTCCGAGAAACACAACAACATTTTACAACAATAATAATAGCCGTACTAGCGCATTAAATGTGTGTCTTTCCGCTTTTAGCCGCAAGGATCAACTGCTGACGCACTTAAACACATGTGTGTGCGCGTGTGTGTGTGTGCAGGGTATAACAAGCAGCAGATATCGCAAACTGGGCCTGACACATCGGTCTTTGTTTGGCGGCATTGTTGTGAGGCATATCGAAAACAGATTGAGTTCTTCAACTTATTTTATGGTTATATTTGCTTGTTGTTGTTGTTGTTGCTATTGTTGGTTTAATGTGCGTTGGATTAGTCGTAAATTTTCACAAAAAATAATAATATGCTCAAGTATTTTATGGCATTTGAAATGTTGTATGGAAATTTTTTGATGTTCTCAAAGACAAAAACAAAAAAAACACAAAATAAAATGTGTACATATTATTGCATGTGTCTCTTTGGTTCACTTATGTACATATATAGGATATAACATGTGCGATTAGAAAATGTGGGCAATACCCAAATCCAAGTAGCTCTAGGAAAGTTCTTATTACAAGGGTCTATGGCTTACAATCAAGCAGCCGTTATTAACAAAAACAATAACAAGTACTTCAACGCAGCTAAATTGAAAATAAAATAGAAATAAATAAAAATTAAAAAAAAAACAAATTAAAAAAATTTAAAAAATAAAATTTAAAAATAAAATAAAAATTTAATTAAAAATAAAAAAAAAATTAAAATTAAAAAAATTAAAATTAAAAATTAAAATTAAAAAAATTAAAACTAACATTAAAAAAATTAAATTAAAATTAAAAAACAAATAAAATAAAATAAAAATAAAAATAAAAAAAAAAAAAAAAATAAAAAAAAAATGTTTAAGAAATTAAAAAAAAAATGTTTAATAAATTAAACAAATAGAAAAAAAAATAAAAAGAATTAAAAAAAATAAATAAAATTAATTTAGTCGGGTCCATTGTATTGGTATTGAAACCTAGTAAAAATTAAAAAAAAAAAATGTTTTTGTTATCTCAGCCTTCGAAAAGCAAATGCAGAGAAGCCTCTCTTGGGCCCTAAAAAAAATTTTGCGACATTTAATAACAGCTTCACCACAGCTAATTTATAGCTTTGGGACGACATGACACGTTCAGAAAAGAGATTGGAGAAGTATGCCAACGATTTTTCCAGTCCTCGAAACACTTTTTATAAGCAATTTTTGGGATGGCCTTCAGGTCCTTCACCGAATTTTATAATTTTTTTTATAATTCTCTCCATGAATGTGGGATCGGAATTCGCACGATCCAGCATGTACAAAGAGACCTGTTTGTTTGAGGTATTTTTTTTCGAAAAAAAAATCAGTTTTATCGAAGCGAGTCGAGCAAGAACGCGTTTCATAGCCAAAATATCCACCAAAATCATTCGAAAGGACTCGCGAAGATGTCGAGCTTTCTTGCCATCTCTTTAACATTTGCCTGACTATTTTCAAGCATCATATCCTTTAATTTTTTAATATTTTCATCAGTTGAAGAGAATCCAATGGCAGAAGGAGGCATGTATTCAACGATCTCTCGACCGTCTTTCCAGGCTTAATACAACACGTAGACTTGTATTTTTGATAAAACTGGATCACTGTAAGCCTTTTAAAACATTTCCATCAATTTCGTACACAAAATTTGAGACAAATTCTTTGTTCGATATTTTTATCCATGGTAAAAATCGCATCGCACTGCTCAGGTGTACCAACTTGAGGGATGAGCCTGCTTTAGAACCTTTAAAAATCGTTTTTTGCGTAAATCTCTTTAAAAATTATCTGAGAATATGTCCCCAAAGTTATAGATGGGAATTCGAAATATTATCTAGGCTAGAGGGTGAATAGTGGCCGAGCGTCTAGTTGGTATACAATGAGCGCTTTGGCAGGAAGCGAAAACTTTGACGCGCGATTCCCTGGTTTTGCATTTTTACGATTTTTCTTAATTGGCGCGCAGGATAGAAAAAAACTAAATGTCGTATGGAATTGGGGCAAAGTTTATTACCCTTGGCATTAAGTTATCTTCTATTTAAACTAAAAAAACTAAGAAAAATATTTGAAAATATTTTTTAAATAACATAGAGTAATTGTTTTTAATAAAAAAAACAATTTTTTTTGAAATTGTTTAAATGATCTTAGAATTTTACACTATTTTTGGAATTTTCTTAGTTTAACTAGAAGATAAATTATTAACAAATATGAATCTTTTTGAATTTTTTGTTTCAGATAGAAATTGCTACCTGCATCCTGCCCGATAAAAGGTTTCGTATCCAAAAAATTTGCAGATGATATTTAAATATATAACTATAAGCCCCAGAAATTTCGCTTTAATCAATTATTCCTTTCCCTCCCAAAAAAAACCTCAAAAAAATCGATTTTTTAGGCCTCTAAAGCAGGCTACCCCTTAAGCAGCTGCTGTAAACGTAAACAAACTAGCTGTCAGATCGCGCTCATATTCGGCATATTAATTAAGGACAGTCCTACTAACTTAGCAAAATACATTAATTTGAAATAATATTACTCCAGGAATTTTATTACAATTTCCAGGTGCTTTTTTGTCTTAATGTAAATAAATATGGTCATAAATGTATAAATATGTGTGCTCATATTTACTATGTACATATGTATATACATAGATATGTAGATATAAATAAATAAAGTAAAATGGTTGCAGTGTTCACATCATCCGCACTTTCCGGATGCACCCCACAGTGTTGCTTTTAGTGACGGTGTCAGAGCGCGAAATTTCCTGAACGACTAATTAAATACATATGCACAGATATCCATAATGCTCTTTGTACAAAACTGCATATTCATTTATGAAAATCACACATGCTAAGTTTATATAAATTGGAACATACACATGAAGAAAAAATCAAAAAATCTAAAAATCTAAAAATCTGGCATTCATATTCACGAAATTTGCATAAACTCGTTTGGATATAAAATAATGATACTAATAAGCTTGCAAAAAGATAAAAAATATTTATAATTTGCCAAAACAATTCACACATACATACATACATATATACATATACTTATATATGATACTTATTTATATGCGATTACTTCAAAATCAAACAATGGTTGCGATGCAAATGTGCAAAGTGCCAGACCGCGCGCTATAACTCCGCGTATAAGCGCCTGCGATTAGTTTAACCCCAAGGCAATGGAGCGGAAAAAGAGTAAAACAATTGCCAAAAGAAAAAAAATAAACAAATTAAAAAAAAAACGAAAAGAGCCGCCAGAAACTGCAATGGTGAACGCTTTCAGGTCGCAGCAAAAGCAAACTGACAAACATACATATACATATATGTGTGTATGTATGTATGTATGCGTGTTTTTAGGAACATACATATTATATACATATGTATGTATATTTGCGACTAAATTGCAAATATGTGCAGTCAATATAAAATTTACATATTTTTTATGCTCAAATGTGTGCGTTTCCCTACACACATTCATATACATACATATGTATGTAAATATATATGAATACTGATATGCTCGCGAGTTTATAGAAATTATGTGCAACCAACAGTTACCAAACCGCTTATACCGCTCGCTTCATCGGCGCATTTGAACGCGGAAACCGGTCAGCTTAAGCCATGAGGCCCCCCTCCGGTGCGCTGTGTGCGTAACGCTCGAGGCAACAGTGTTGACACTCGCCACACAGCGTCGCTCTACTTTTAATCCAAACTTGTGAGTTGTCACATACATAGTTTAATATACACACATATGCGTGTATATGTTTGTATGTGTATTAGATACCCATAAATGTATAATGGCTTTTATCAACGCTGCTGCCGCCATTTTTGACACTCTTCTATCTGCGTTCATAACGGTAACATTAATGGCGGTTTGTTATTGTGGCGGCATTCCTAAGCGACCTCCATAGAATGCATTTTTCGATGGCTGCAAGCTGTTTAGTGGCTAAACTGCTTTAGAAGAGTTATATTAACGATTTTTGTCAGGGAGTTTTCAGCTGGTGGTGGCTGTTTTTCACTGTGCCGCATGTGACGTAGAAACTTTCTAGAAAGGTAAGGTAGGTATCTAATTATTAGATACACAGGGTCCGGCACTCGAAGAACCGATTAAAAAAGCCATAAATTCGGTTTGGAAAAGTATTTTTATTCATTCTTCGATTACCTGTCGGACCCTGTACTATATTGTAGTTTTGTATATTGTTTTTCGGCTTATAACTCTTTTTCATTTTTTCATTTTGTTCACTTTGGAGTTTTTTAGGTGAAACTAGATACCGCTTTGGAAAGGTTCGGTGACGTCTCGGTTAACGTAGACCGACTTAAACTTCGACGGACATACCCTTGGTTCATTTTCCGACCTTTAATTGTTTACTGGCAGTGTACGTAATAACCTGAAACAGCAATTATATTGACAGACACAGGGAAACCAATTAACGAGACAAATAGTCGGATAGTTAGCTTCCAAAAAGTCTTTCTGCTTCCGAGTGGCAAACAAATTAAGCCTTATCCAGCAACTTAGTGCATTGGGTATAAAACCTGATTCTGAAGGCTGCGCTTTTGTAAAGATAATGATCCAGTGTCTCATAATCTCCACGCACGCTCTGCATTCCGCGAACTCTACTTTTCCCCATTTTGTGTAGGTGAAATCTTAAGGGGTTATATTATGAGTTTCCTCGGGTAAAAAACAGCATTTTTTTCTTATTTCATTAAAAAAAAATTAAATATTTTATTATAATTTTTTATTAAATACTTTATTAGAATTTTTTTATTGTTACAATTATACAAAGAAATTTTGAAATTTTTGAAAAAAAAATATATTACAAACTCGGCCTTTGCGACGCCATTTCCGGTGACGCTTCGGAAAAAAGATGCGAACGCGTTGGCAGGATAACTGCTTACAATATCAACGAAAGTGAAAAAATACGTGTTTTAGTTAAAACCTTAACTTAGAACTTGGACGAAGGCAAAGAAATGAAAGTTGGATTTTTGGTAGATATTTTTACAAAAAAAATTTATATTTCAATGAAAATTTCGCGACATTTATTTTTTTTTCAAATAGTTGTTATCGAAAAACAAGAAAAAACGTTAACTTCGGCTGCACCGAAACTAATATACTCTTCACAGGTGCATTTCTTTTAGTAACTATGTGTTCAGTTTGTATGGTAGCTATATGCTATAGTTAACCGATCTGACCAATTTCTTCGCAGATAACATTGCTGCCTTAGGAAATAATCTATACCAAATTTGGTGAAGATACATTGTCAAATGTGAAAGTTTTCCATACAAGAACTCGATTCCGATGGTCAGTTTACATGGCAGCTATATGTTATAGTGGTCCGATATAGGCCGTACCGACAAATGAGCAGCTTCTTGAAGAGAAAATGACGTTTGCAAAATTTCAAAAGGATATCTTAAAAACTGAGGGACTAGTTCGTATATATACAGACAGACGGACGGACGAACGGACAGACAGACATGGTTAAATCGACTCAGCTCAACATACTGATCATTTATATACATATATACTTTATAGGGACTCCGACGCTTCTTTCTGGGAGTTACAACCTTGTGACAAACTTAATATACTCTGTTCAGCGTATAAAAAACGCGTTTAAAGACGGAGCACTTAGCCTAGCTAACCCCGAGCTCACAACTTTCTAGAGGTGTTGTAGAATTTAATAAGACAATGAAAAAATTAATGATAGCTTCCCAATGATGACCTATGCTATCTGCTATGTTAGTAAGCTCTCTTATGCCTAGAAGTAGGAGCAAAGCTATCCCAAATTAACAGTATTGTATGCTCTATGTTGGTGCATTACTTGAAACAATCGTTGAAGGAGCCGAATGACCTGGAGCAGCTTATGGGAATCGTGTATGCAAGTGCCCCTCAGCGGTCTAACTCGTCTGCCTTTTCATTTCCCTCTATTCCGGTTACCCAGATGATGCTAATTGAGGTACCTAATAAGAGTCTGATGTTTGGTTTTAGCACTACGGCTAGCCCAAATTACCGTCTGTCTATCCACCAGAAGGTTTATGTAGTTGCTAATTACAGCAGAAGCCTACTTGGCACCTCCTGTTATGCGCACAATTTCGCTCTGAAAGACTGAATTGTAGTCATTTAGTTTGAAGCTACCTTCTGTGTATGGATTGCTTCAGAAGAAGCCCGCACCTATTCCGATTTCACGCTTTGATACGTCGGTGAATATGTAGATTTCGTCGTTGGAACTGTCGATCAGAGAGTCATTGCTACAGTTTT
The DNA here is from genome assembly GCF_016617805.1 of Bactrocera tryoni. Classification (NCBI taxonomy): domain Eukaryota; kingdom Metazoa; phylum Arthropoda; class Insecta; order Diptera; family Tephritidae; genus Bactrocera; species Bactrocera tryoni. The sequence continues at coordinate 8,679,372 of NC_052501.1, forward strand.
CTCTATTGGGGAATGAAAAAGTTGTGTTTATTTCTATGTAAGCCTTCCTTTCTTGGTCGCACTTGCCAATTTAGCGCGAGTTCATTAACAAGGTCGAGTATGATACCATGCTGACCCAGAGAACTTAAAAGAACTTTTTAAGTTCTCTGGCTGACCCATTAGAAAACACATGTAGAGTGTTGGTAAACCTGCGTTATCTCAAAGTTACTAAATGATAGAAAATTGATGTCCAGTTTTCATAATATCGGCAGATAATCCCTGAACAGCGTATATTAATTTTGCCACAACGGAAACGGCTCTCAATTTTGAGATATCGATTTGAAATTTTGCACTTCCGTCTTTCCCCAAAAAGTTGCTCATTGGTCGGATCTGCCGATATAGGACCACTATAGGATATAGCTACCATAACAACTGGCTAATCAAAATGTAAAGTTCTTTATATGCCAATTTTGTATGTATATCCGATAAAAAATTAACCTGTGAAGGGTATTATACACACAGTTACCATACAACTGAAGGGAATGTGTTTCTTCGACGAACAACAAAACATCAACGATTTTTCAAAAGTCAAAATTTCATACGATAAAATCTCAACAACTTTGTCCGATTTAATGTGGGAACACTTAAACTCCAACAAAGCGCAACAAAGCACACACACATCTACAAAGATATGTAGTTGTGCAATGGCCAAATAATGCCGAAAAGAGGACGAATGAAGCATTTGAGCATTGGCTTGGTAGCACAAATGTGCCGCCAGACACGCAGCACGTGTTGCTATTTCCGTTTTGCGAAAACAGCAATAGAAGTGACGAGACGGCGGCACAGCAAGCAAGCGACGAAAAAAGAATCTGTGAATGGGAAGCGAAATGTGCGGCGAAACGAGAGAAGCGAGAGAAGCATATAGATAGAAAAATCAGAAAAACACAAATATATATTGTTATTCAGCGAATTGTAAGCCCTAGGGGTCAGCAGAAAAATATGCTAATAATAAATTTAAAATGTGGCTAATTAAATTAGTTACAAACAGGGCTATTACGAAGCGTTGAACGCACTGCAAATATCTAGAAATATAAATAAAAGTGGATATGTAAGCAGATGAGTGATAAATTAGAGAAATGAATGGTCTAACGGGCATAGAGACGAAGAACCAGCACATGACAAAGCGATCAACGCGCTATAAACCGTTTTAAGACAAGTCAATGGACAGTGGAGCGTTCAAAGATGCCATAATTACACACATACATACATACAAAAATATATACATACATCCACACATGCATACATAAATATATGTACATATATGTACATCCACACATACATATGTAGATATATCATGTTTAGCAGTAACCGAAATTCTGCCACGCTATCGAGTTAAAATATTAAAATCTGCATATTTTCAAATTTATAAATCTTAATATGCTGCCACAGGGCAACAACCACTTATCACACAGTCCAAAAATCATCAACCATTAACGCCAAGCACTCTGTTAGCTGTCAAATGCCGCTACTAAGCGCAAGTTCCCCCACTGCCTAGCACTTCTCACTGCATTACATAGACTTCTGCTCCCTTGCCGCATGCCCACTTTACCACATATCATTTACTTAATTAAATTAGCAGCCATTTGAATGCGCGCATTCTCAATTCTCATTGATCGACACGATCGCCATGATCACATTGATCGTTAGCCGCTGATCGGCGTTCAACGCTCGCTGCGCCATGTGATTAAATCTAAATTATAGCTGTGTGGCATCAAATTTTCATCATCAACTTATAGCGGCCACTTCATTAGCACCGAGTTTGCGCCCAAGTTAATCCTGAAAAGACAATAGGATCAAGCGATCAGCGAGCCAAAGGCGCACGGCCATATTACAACATATGTATATTAGTATGAGAATGATTTTATTTCCAAAAACTTTGATTTGCTGTGATTTCTCGCAATTTAAAAGTCATTCAATTTACAGTCAATTCTATGGAAGTGTAAAGGGTCCCGCTTATTAACCGAAGGGCATATAGATTTGAATTAAATTGGTGGTTTCGTGGTTAATGCGGGTTGCCAGCGGGATTATTAAATTATGTGAGAATTCTGAGCGAAAATTTTTGCGAATCATATGAGGGTAAATGTACTCTCATCAAGTAATATATAAATAGATATTTGATAACTATAGTTAATTGAGTGAGAGTATTAATCAAGTGGCGAATTAACGCTGAACTTGGGGGGATAATTTTAATTTTATAAGCCCTGCAGAGCGGGTAAAGCAGCGTTTTTAATTAAGAAATCCAAGGATGATTAAGTCATTTTATTCTTTCCACTTTCAAGTGTTTTTATTATCATAAAGTTAATGATAGATTTATGTGCAGTTTGGGTGGTCTAAGAAGTTTTGAGACAAGTCTCAGCAGTCTTGAGCTTTGCTTAATGAACTTCTATGCAAAAAAAAAAAACAAAAACTGTTTAATATTATAAGGGGTCCAATATAAGTAAATACGTTATTTGTGTGCCTAACATTGTTGGAATCAGCAGGAAATCTTCAACGTACGATATCATCTGATCAAATTTGAGATGGACTGATCCATTTAAACTGCTTTTTTCACAGATTGATATAACCTTTTTATGATCGTATGAAGTTTGATCTCCATATGTCAGTTAGTGTTATTTTAACAGCTGTTTGTCAACGACGTTTATCGGGCGATTTTTACCGTGAACAATCAACATTATTGTGATTCCAATGGAATCAAGGCTGGGGAAACGTTGAAAACTGATTCAAGGCATTCAGTGAAGGTGGTGAAATCGACAAAAACTTCTCACATGCGATCTACGACAACACCTCCTCTATTTGACAATCAATGCTGGGCTCGTACCAAAGGATCTTAAACTTTTGCAAAAATGACATCGAGATGTCGCAAAAGAGCTGTTTACCAACGGAGCTGAGGACCCCACATTCATCAAAACGCATTATTCCTGGTGACAAGACGCGGGTTTATGAATATGCCTTCGAAACTGTCCAACATTCTATCGACATACGGTCCCAAAATGAGCCAAAACTGAAAATGCCAAAACTCGCTGAAGGAAAAATACTGACGTCTATCCGAGCCGAGGCTCATAGCAAGTGTAGAAAAACTTGGATTAAATGTTGGCATGATTGTATTGGCTTAGGGGTCTATTTTGAAGGTGGTAATGAAGATTTGTATTAAAACACGTGAACTCTTTTTTACCAGTCCAGGTCAAATTTGATCAGATGGTATTTCTAACATGCAATCCATCTGCAGCTTAAAATATTTAACCCCCACACCTTCTTATTCAGAACAAATATCTGTGGTCTGCTATTGATATTATCTGGTCAAGAAATAACTATAAAACGAGTTAATATCCCTGAAATTTTTGCACCTTTCAGAGACGGGTAAAAATTTTCTGTGGCACGGTATCAGAGATCTGTGTGTTTGACTACTAATGCTTTGGCAAATATGGTAATATAAGAAAAGGACAATCTAACGGTGTTCTCATTAGGAACGCTACAAAAGTAGACAGTTAGGGATAGCAAACAACGCTATATTTTTTCCCGCTCTTTCGACATTTCTTGGTTTGCCATTTCATCATGAAAAGACACATGATCCAACGAGTTGAAATTATATTAAAATTACTACCGAAATTTAGAGTCAGTGGCCTCAACTTTAAGGGCGCTACGTCCAATTTATGGTCGCCATAATCGTCCTGTCAGATCAGCGATTGAGCGTCTAGTGGAAAAATTTTAATCCATAGGCACAGTACAAAACGCCAGACGCCAGACGCCAGCGCATCAATTGAGAAAACCCCAAATCCATATCTCAAGCGTTGGGCATCTTGGTTTACATCCTTACAAGATCAACTTGACGCAAGAATTGCAGCCGCTTGACCACCAAAATCGTCGTTTGTTCGCGAATTGGGCTGAGCAAGAACTTGATAATGATCCGGATTTTCATTGAAAAATCATCTTCAGCGATGAGGCTCATTTCGTCGCAAGAGGTGCTCTGAATGACGTCTCTTGACTGTCACTTGATTTTCTTATTCACAGTTTATTCTCACCTATCTACTTGTTTAATGCTCCCTGCCGGATCAAACTGATTTTTTGAACATTCCAACCTGCTTTTCTCAAGTCATACATATGTATCCCTTTCGTATTTAAATACATACATACATCACTGGGAAATCTAAACAAGCTGCTAAATGCACTTGTAACACTTTCTTTATAAGATTTTCACACTCTCCCAGTGAGCAAACAAAATGCGGGGTTCCCAAGCTTAACTGCTTTATCAAAGTTATTAAATAAACACTTTTTGTAGCTTCTCAACAAGCATTAAATACAGTATTGATCAAACAAAATAGGGAATTCACGCAAACTTGAGCTTCTATAAAACACTTTTTAACAATAAAAATCCAAGGTAAATATATTTTGACGAAATAAAAAAGCAAAAACTCTCTATTTGCATAAAAAGAGTTAAAAGAAGCTTAAAATAAAATGCCGTGGGAAGTTGAAGGCATCTACATAATAAAATTGCCTACAAAATAACGAGTATGTACACAAACAATTAACAACAACAATGTAATTGTCTATTTGGTGATTTCTTGTTATTAAGCCAACTTTTTCATAGAGAAAGAAGGAGACAGCCTCCTTGTTGTTTTTTATACCCTGAACTAAACACGAGGAATTAGCAATCAGTTTTTGAGATAACAAACTGAAATTACGCATACGTCCTTTTCTCGCCAAGAACCTACTCATTTGTCAGAACCGCCGATATCGGACTAATATAGCATATAGCTGCCATACAAACTGATCAATCAAAATAAAGTTCTTATTTGAAAAACTTTTTTATATGAGTAGATATCTTCACGATATTCGTCATGGACTATTGTCGTAGACAACGACACAATCTCCGAACAAATTGTTCAAATCGGACTACTATACGATATAGCGGTCATATAAGTTTTTCAAATAAACCCAAGTTTTTGTTTGAAAAACTCTTTTATATGAGAAGATATCTTCACGAAATTTGCCACAGATTATCGTATAAGGCAATACTACAATCACCGAACATATTTTTCAAATCAGACCACTACAACTTATAGCTGTCATACAAATTGACCGATCCAAGTCAAGTTCTGGTATCGAAAACTTTTTTATTTGACAAGATATCTTCATGAAATTAGACACAGATTATTTTCCAAAGCAACTCTGCAGTCTACGTGCATATTGTTCAGATCAGACCACTATAGCATATATGTAGCTGCCATACAAAATCAAGTTCTTCAATGGCAGCTTTTTTATTTGTGAAGGGTATTAAAGCTTCGGTGCAGCCGCATTTAACGGTTGTTTCTTGTTTGTCTGTAAATCAATGTAAATAAATGTGACAACATGTACGCTGTTCCTCAGTCCTAACATGAAGCTTAAAACAGACAATTCCAATTATAACGCTAAAACAACAAGAACCTTTAATTTCTAAATAAAACCCATTGATTTATGATTTGAGTGAAATTGTGTTGCCACCTGATTAGCCAGTGCTGTTAGAAATAATAACAGTACAGCACCTAGTTAACTAATTTGGGCTTCGCAGCTTCTTCAATGGTCAACGGCTTGCAATGAGTAACGTTCGGCTTCGAAACAGCTCATTATTGTTAGTGTTGTTGGTAGAAGTTGAAAACAATAGCAGAAACATCAAGCAACTCAAATAATACAAAAACAATGAATACAACAACAACAATGTCCACAACAACAACAATGACAACTAATATTATTACAACAACAACTCTAAAAACCAACATACTCACAACAACAACAACAACAGTGAATGGCAAACGAAAATGTCTTCAATCCACACAAAGAAAGCTGTTAACCCGCTCAAAGCGCGAAGTGATGAAGTGACGAATGAAGCGACATACTACTATAAAGGTATGCCATTTAATATTCATTTAGCTCACTAACAAATAATGTAAATATTTAAACAATTAATTCACATATGCGATCAAAAAACAAGTGTGATTTTAAATTAAAAGAAATCTTGGAAATTGGACAGACAGCACGGCGCAGAGCAAACAAGGTGCGGAACACAGTCACACACACACGCACACAAAGTGAAGCACAGTTGTTGGCCGTGTGACAGGAAGGCACAGTCAAATTGACACCAAGCAGGTCCCACAGCATGCAACGCTATGTGAACTTGGCTGCCGCGCAGACTGCAACGCTACCCCTTACCCCGCCGGCGAACCAGCTATTGGCTCCAAAGCGATGAGCGCAAAAAGCAGCTCCTCATCAGCGCGGTGAGATGTGTTGATATCACAAACTCTTCGAGCAACTGAAAAAATATAATTCATTGTTGTCGGCATCACACTGAAGGCATTGTATTCCAGCAACGGTTTATTTACATGCTAACAAATATATTCACTCACCTGCAGGTGTATGCGTGCGTGTGTGTATGTGATTTCATTTTTCGATATTGACTTAATAATATGACGAGTTTTTGATTTCTCACATTTACCTGCGCGCCGCTGTGGACGCTTTTTTATGACTTCGCAGCGAGCAGCACTTAGTCATTGGCGCGCTTTAATTGAATATAAATATGTGTGTGTACAAATTTACATACACCGAATTATTTACATAAATGCGACTATATAACTGTGTACATAAGTACATTTCAAATCCAACACTTGCCCCACCACCAAGCAGGCGGGCGAGCAAGCAAATCGAAATTAATGAGAAAAGTTAATTGAATTTATTTATCGTCATAATTCACACCGACGCCAAAAATGCCTGTTATATAGTTTATTGATATTATTATTTATTGCTTATTTTCAGCTGATTGCATGCTTCTCAATAAAACGTTAGTGAGTCAAGTTTTATTTTAATTGAATTATTATGAACCGTGGCAGCTTGTTTCCTAGTGCATATGGCCATCATTGTGAAAAAAAGCACCCGGAAATTGTATTTATAACCAAATTTCGTGTACTGAATCCTTGCCAATGTTAGAAAAGGCTTACGGTGATTCAGTTTTATGAAAAACACAAGCCTGCGCATGGTTCAAAACCTTCAAAGATGGTCGAGAGATCAGATCGATCAAGACAAGCCTCATTCTGGAAGACCCTCGACCTATGCAACTGTTGAAAATATTAAAAAGTTGAAGGATATGGTGCTTGAAAATCGCCAGGCAAGTGTTAGAGAGATGGCAAGAGAGCTCCACATTTTTCGCGAGTCCATTCGAGTGATTTTGGTGAATATTTTCGGTATGAAATGCGTTCTTGCTCGACGCGTCTAGATAAAGATGAATTTTTTTTCAAAAAGAGTACCGCAAATAAGTATCTATCCGATCCGACATTCTTGGAGAGCAATATAACAGCCGAAGAGTCATGGTTTATTTGGGTGACATACAAACAAGTCAACAATCATCGGAATGGCGAGAAAAAAACGAGGCAAAACCAAAAAAGCCACGCCAAATTCGCTCAAAAATCAAAGTGATTCTTATTGTTTTTTCGATATTCGTGGTTTGGTGCAGGATGAATTTGTTCCGGAGGGACAGTCGGTCGGACAGTCGATAAATCAAAAGGTCAGTAAGGAGTTCTATTTGATCGTATTAAGGCGTTTGCGTGAAAACATCCGCTGAAAACGTTCGGAATTGTGGAAGCACCATTCATGGTGTTGTGTATAAAGTTTTAAGTGCCGATTCCGCTAAGTTATAAAAGTCGTATGTTTAGTCAAAATTCTCAAGTTTGTCAAATAATCTTCCCGAAAACCCAATCAAGATAAACGTATAAAATACAGCTTTTCCAATAAGAGAGATATGATTGCTTTAAAAAAACGCTAATTGTTAAGGAAATTGAGATGTTTTTTATTTAATGTTTTGAAGTACAATCGAAACAATAAGTTGCGAGTATAACACCATTCAAATTACCTACACGACTTATGTATCTTGCAGGAGCGAATTCTATGAACCCGATTTTCGAGTACTTTCCACTAAATCAAGTCGTTTGTGAAGAATAACACGTTCAATATTGGCTTCTAAAGCTTGAAAAGGGTCTGGTTTATTGCTAAAGATCAATGACTTCAAATAATCCCACAAGAAGTAGTCCAATGTTGTTAAATCACAATTCCTTGGAGGCCATTCAATGTCACAATTTCTTAAAATAATCGAATCTTCAAATTTTTCTCGCAATAATTCGGTTGTTGCACGTGTTGTGTGCCACGCAGCCACCTCTTGTTGGAAACAGCACGGAAAATATGTTCAAAGTAACCTTAGAGACGCCTCAACGGCACCCAGTAGTATTTTTGACCAATAGACTAGTTTAGCCATTCAAATATCTTTCGACAAATTTTAGTTTGTTTTTTGTATAAAAATGTATCTCTTTTTCTAAATTTCTTTTGTATAATACATATTTTATATTTTTCTTTCTAAAATAATAATCAAATGATAAATCAAAAGTCGGATTTTACAAAAACCCCTTAAAATTAAACAAAAGTGGTTGAACAACAAGCAGACACACATACACAAACACACAAACATACACTTTATATTGACTCTTTATGACATAAGCATTTTGATTTATGCATTAACATTTAATCAAATTAATGATTGAACACAAATCTATTACCCGTGAGCTGATTATTAAAATCATTGCATGCTTGCTATAAAGACTTTTTTCAACATTAAACTGCTGTATTCGACGTGGTCATAAAGCTTTGCTTTTATATAAACAAAATAAAATAAATAAATAATGTACGCAGCGTGTTCCAGTCAGAGCTGCCGTAAAATCAAAAATCATAATACACCCGTATATGTACAAGGTGCGTTCCAAAATAAACAGGACTTAAAAAAAAAAACAGAAAAAATGTTTTTTTCGGCAAAAATCAATTTATTTTATTCAAAATAGTCTCCTTCTGCTTCAATACAGCTTTCTGCACGGTCCAAAGGCATGTCGAACGAGTGTTTTAGCTCGCCAGTATGCCGGTGCAAGCCTTTTGAATGGCCTCTACGTCTGCATAACGCTTTCCTTTCATGTGCAAATGTATTTTTCCGAAAAGGAAGAAGTCGCACGGTGCCATATTAGGTGAATACGGAGAGTGGTTAATGGTTAAATTGAGATTTTTGGTCAAATAATCGGTCACAAGCATCGATCTAATGTTGGATTCTGAGCAATTTTTGGTCGCCACCTTTCGTAAACCCAATTGTTCGGTCAAAATACGATAAATCGATGTTTTGGAGATATCCAATGCCATTTCCATGAATTTCTATGATGAGGAATCGGCTGATTTTTGATGAATTCACGCACAGTTTCGATGAAATTTCCGGTGATCACGGATTTTGATTGGCCCACATTTAAAAAAAAAAGTAAAATTTTACTAATTTTACAACAAAATTTAATGTTGGCACTTTGTTCGAAGCTCATTTTCGCACCGATAACACAAACATACTGACACTTAAAACGCAATAACTTCACTTCCGATCAATGAAATGTCATAAAATTCTCACTGGACAATCGATAAGATTTAGCAGATTCTAATGCACCAGTCGACATAATATATAGATGGCGCCACCAGTGGGCGCTAGATTCAAAAAGTCCTGTTAACTTTGGAACGCACCTTATGTATGATATGGAAGAGATTTACGAATGAGTGTGTTTGTATAATATTTGTATTGAATTGTACTACGTTCAGACATGGCGGTTTGAAGCATTTTTATTATAAACTGTGTTAAGAATTACCTGTATTTCTTTGCTTTTAGATTTTAAAAATTAATCAAGTGAAATTATAGGAGCATCAAGTAAGTTTTCGAAGACATTTATTTTACCGCTTCACCATCTGATAACAGATTGAATTCTTTCTGCATCCAAGATGCGTTCCATTCGAAATAACTAAACTTAATATTTAAATCGCCTTTTGTTGTCGGTTGTTCGTTATTATAATAAAATACTACCAGTCCGTGTCAATTTAGATCAGATGTTAAATATCTATAGGTACCATTCTTTTCTATCAGTGAATGTAGAAACCCATTTTACAGTATTGACACAGAACTGGAACTTCGAGACTTCGAGGTTTCTAGATTTCTCCGTTTCAACTGACAATATAAGAATTGTGAAAATGTTTCAACATTTTTATACCCTGAAGTAGTTTGCTATGAAGCTTGTAATAGCTACAATAGCTCGCTGTCCATCTGTATATACGAAACTTATACCTCAGTTTTACAGATATCGATCTGAAACCTTGCACACGTCCTTCTCACTCTTAGAAGCTGCTCATATGCCAGAACTACAGACTACTATAGCCTATAGGCGCCAAAAAAACTGATCGATCAAAATCAAGTTTTTGTATGGAAAACTTTTTTGTTTGACAAGATATCTTCACGAAATTTGTCACAGACTATTTTCCAATGTAACACTACAAACCCTGAACATATTGTTCTGATCTGACTACTATAGCGTATGGCTGACATACAAACTGACCAATTAAAATCAAATCCTTGTATGGAAAACCTTTTTATTTGAAGTGGTATCTTCACAAAATTTGGCATAAATTAGGGTTTAAGGCAAATAAGCAATCGTCGAACGTACATATTTCTCAGATCAGATCACAATCTTATATAGCAGCCATAAAAGCTGACCTCTTTATATGATAAAAAATATACACAAATGAAGCTATAATACTTCGATGCTGCGGAAGCTATTATTTTTCCTTGTTTATATAAAAATTACTACACACAAACACAGGTTCACACCGCCTAACAAGGGATTTTCATAGTTTTTGGTTGCGTCACTTACCAAATCTTCGCCTAAATCTGGATCACGTTCACTTTGATTCGAACGACGGCCAGTACAATCCATATTATATAATTGCATTTATTAAAGCAACAATTTTTTCACTCGCTTCTTATTTTGCCACAAGCTTCACGTTTTACACAAAATTTGTCGCAATTAGTAAAATACGCGTATTTCCACATATACACTCACACATAAGCACAGTTTTGCGAGAAATACTTCAAGCTTAAATCACTTTATTTGAGCAGCTGTTCAATTAGTTGTGTGTAAGTTTGTAGCTTTATAAGATTTTGCACGCACCCGAAACCACTTGCAAGCTGCTATTGTTGGTGTTTATCAATTTGTTGTTGTTTTTATGAAATCTTCAATATTGGCAATTTTGTCTATGTAAAATTGCATAAGTCACAAAAATAGTAAAAAAAAAAAAATCTTGCTCAAATGCGTGGGTTACACAACAAAAACATTACACAATCCCACCAACGAAGCCTTTAATATATATGTATGTACATAAGCATGTATGCATGTTTGTTTGTCGCACAGCGTTCTTATTTTAAGGTCCAGCGCGTGTTGATCGTGTATTTTCAAGAAAAATGAGAAATAAGTTGACGATGTACCGTTAAAAATGCTCCGCAGCACTTATGAAAACCATGCAGCTGCGCTAACGCTGACATCACAGCCACCGACGCAGACAAAACAGCCGTTGTCAAAGTTGTTGGCGCTCGTTGGTTTTTTTATTGTTACTGTTGTAGTTGTAATTTGCACTGGGTATGAGATTTCTTTGTTAAATTAAATTATATATTTTTCGCGATGTTTTGTAAAATTATTATTAACTTTATAACTTGTTTTTTTTTTTTTTTAACAAAATACTTTTTTTAAGACTCGCCTGAAGTTTACTAATTGGCGCTGCCAAGTCTTCTACAATTTGATGCACTTTTCATATAACATGATTTGCACTCGTTTTTGTTTGTCTGTCACCTGTGCTTGTTTATGCGTGTTTATGCATGCAAGCACTGCACCGTTACTTGTTTTTACTATGCCTTTTTGTGTTTCTCCGTACAAATTTCACACACTTTGCTATTGTTATTGTTTAATATTTCTTTTTTCTTATAATTTTTCACTCTTCTCCGCTAAGTTTGCATAACATTGTTTCATAAATTTATGAATTTATTGTAATTAGTGATTTTATTAACTCTTCTCGCCTCTGTCTTGCACAATCATTCACTAAATTGCCACCCTAGCGCCTTCACGCAATCGAATTCCAATATAAATGGCAAATTGGCAGAAAACCCGCTGAAGCAAAAAATAAACAGTATTGTGTTCTTTGAGCGACAACGATCCAGACACGAATGAGTACGACCAACAAAACAACCAGCTAAGCGGAGCAACGCAGAGGTAGCGCGCAGCCACAGCAGAGCAGCGAATTGGTAGAGCGCCGATGAAATATACCAACTTTAACAACAACAGGAAGCAGCAACACTTCGCTGCTGCGATTCAAATCAACGTGATGCAGAGGCGCTGACGACAGCGTCGACCGTGCGTCGGCGAGCGACAGCGGCGCGTCAAAAACTCGATTCGAATTGGAATTGAGAGCGCCGAATGCGGATACACGCGCCAATTGAATGCGAAAAGCAACAAGAAAAATACGCAAACATACATATGAATGTATGTGAATATGCAGTGGTCGGCAAGCAGCAGTAAAATGAAAGCAATAAACGAAACCGCCACCCAGAAAAGGAGAAAAAAGTGGCGCGCTGCCGCGTCGCTAGATTGCTGGGGGCCGCGGTTGGCTGCAATAATTGATCAAAATGTTGATTGCCGCCAGCAATGAGCGTTGATAAACACATATGCATGAAAGAGAGCATGCATGAGAGAGCGAGAGAGTGCGCGCTTAGCTTGCGCGCGCCTAACCAAGAAAATAGCAAACAAAAAGAAGAAGGTGTACCATACATATATCAATTTATACATTATACTTATCTTTGAAATTTTCACCTATTTGCAGCGCCCGCAGTGTGCCAATGCCAATCAGTCCGGCGCGTTGCGCCATGAAACACGATTTGTTCCTTAGCGTTTACACGCGCTCTTGCTCTCAACAACTTTTTATGCGCTCTGCAGTGTTTCGTTACCGTTTCACTTTTCCAATCATTCGCTGGTTTCGTCTTATTAGACTTCTGCAGCTCTTTATTTGTGCGCTATGCGCCTCGTGCCATCAACACTAATATAATAACAACAACAACATGTGGCTATCATAACAATATTCAGTCGAAAAAAGGCAATTATTAAGGGGGTTTTTTATTGCGCTTTGTTGGTATATGCCGTGCTGTAGCGCAACCAATCCGCGTGCAGCAAACACAACGGCGCTCAATCGCCCTTTCACCGCGCCACAGAGCATGGCTATATAACAATCATTAAAACAACTACAAGCACGAATATATTTTATTACTGTTGTTGTATTGCTTGTTGGCTCTTCTTTCAATTATATTTTCTTTGCTATTGGAGCGCTTGCCATAAGCTTGGCGCTGCGCGCTCTACGTGACCGCGCCGCGCCGCGTCGCTCGTCTTCGTTACGCTCGTTGTTTGTAGTGTGCGCGCGGCAGTCGTCGGGCGACTTGGCCGCGTGGTTGGTTGTTTTGCTGGCTGCTGCTACTGTTGCTATTGCTGTTGCCTTTGTTGTTGCCATTTGCCTGGCAGGTGGTGGTGGAATTACAATCGTATCGTTTCAATATAAAATGCGCGCTCTCCCAGCTGTGGCGCGCATACATATTCTGCATACGATACATTGCAGCAGCTCGGCGTTGATATCGTGCCGGCCCATTCGTGTGTACAAAGTGGGGCGCGTTAGTGGCGCTATTCCACTCTAGCACAAGTGGTGTATGTGCGTGTGTGCGCCGCATTGGTAATCATCGTTAATGCTGTCGTCTACGGCGTAGTCGTCGTTATATGGCTGGCATTGCCATCGTTTCAATCAGAATGTAATCGCGCGCTATGCGCAAGTGTGCGTGCGTGTGTGTGTGGCGTTGTGTGCGCGCGCCTTTTTATATACTTTTTATATTTATTTCTCATTTACCTTATTCGTAAATTTATATTAAAATACGCCCTTTCACATTTTTTCCTGCTGGCGCTCGCGCTCGTCGTGGTCCTCATCAGTAGGGGCGTGTTCAATTCGTTTTGTGGTGGTTGTTGTTGCTTGTTTTCTCAGGCATTTTATTTTACCTTTGTTTTTGTTTTTGTTGTGCTTGTTGTTGATTGAAATTTACTCCATATTTGCGCGCATGTATCGCTCGTAACATTTGCGATTGCACACATTTTCGCAAACAAACGCGCGATTTCTGTGTGTGTGTGTGTGTGCAGCGCTTATGATTCGCTTTTCGTGCTTTAATTCACATATAATTTAGTTTCGCCCGTCATGCAATTGCATTTGTATTTGTAGTACAGAGTAACTAATTAAATTTACCACGCCCCTGATTTTAGCTATTTAAAAAGTTTCCTTTTACTGCCCATAATTCGCGTGAATAAAATGGAAATGGCTGTTTTGCATTAAATGGCCGTTATATAAATGGCTGTTTGTTTAGAAATTGAAATAATTAAATAAGGCATTGCGAATTTGCGAATTTGTGTAACACAAAACAGCAATGCGAAAATGGCATTAAACAAAATGGCGCAGTAAACTTAAAAAAAATAAATAAAATATATTTGCACTAATTGGAAAATCTTTTATGGCGCTGACTCGTGCAAAATAATTGTTTTTATATTAGAATTGCAAAGTTGTATTCAATATTACGTACATGTACATACATATGTATATGCCATATAGATAAGTATGTATGTATGTATGTATGTATGTACTATTATGAGCAAAAAATGGACAATAGGCAAGACTTTGCTGATAATTTTAAAATTCTTAATTTATTCTTTAAAATCTACACACATAAGTCCCCCTCAAAGTAATCCTCCATGGCCGCAATACAACATGCCAACGATTTTTCCAATCCTCGAACCAGTTGGTAAAGTCAATTTCTGGAATAGCCTTCAATGTGCTTAGCGATTCACGCTTAATGTCTTCTCAAAACTTTTTCCTCGGATTGCTCGTTTCATTTTGTTGAATAGCTAGAAGTTACACGGCGTTAAATCAGGCAAATATTGAAAATTTCGCGAAAAACTTACGAAGAAACAATGCAGTATGCGACGTTGCGATATCGTGGTGCAAGAACCAAGAGCTGTCGACCCATAATTCGGGCTTCTTTTTACGAATAGCTTCGCGCATACGACACCTTACACTCAAATAGTATTCCCTGTTGACAGTTTGACCGGTCGGAAGGAATACGTTCTGCATCGCACCTCGACAACCGAAGAAAACTGTCAACATAACTTTGAATTTTGACGTGCTTTGACGTTGGTTTTTTGGTTTGGGCTCACCTTTGCTATGATGATCGGCCGATTGATCGTCTGTTTCCGGGTCGTAAACATAAATCCAAGACTCATCACCAGTAATAATAAGTTTCATGAAATCTTGTTGGTCGGAAGGCATTGTTTCACAGACGTTAAGGCCAAGCTACCTTTAGAAAAAATTTAGTGATTTGGGAACCAATAGTGCATTCAATTTTCTAAAGCCCAAATCTTTCATGATTTTTCATAATACTTAACACTGATCCTTCCGATATTTCAACTATGCCAGTGAGATCTCAGACTGTTAATCATTGATTCTCATGCACAAATTCCTTTATTTTATTGACGTGTTGACCATCAGTTGATGCTGATGGTTGTTCGGTGTTAACGCGACAAACAATTATCACCTAAGACCTTTTCTAACATTCTGCACGTTTCTGCACCAGAAATTTGATTCGGTGAATAATTTCACTCATCGTAAAAGTAGCCGAATGCACTTTATACACTTCGAAAAGGCAAGCGTTTACTAAACATTAATAATTAATTTGATGTGACATTTGGCACAGAAGTGGTTTTCGCTCGAAATTTAAATTAAAAAGTCTTACTATTTTTTACTCACAGTGGATATATGTACATACATACATACATATGTGCATATATTGCAAGCTTAGTGGCTTGTTTTTTGTACTGCATACAAATTGTTCAATGTTTTTGATTTTATTTTTCAATTAAAAATTTAAAGTAAAATGCCAAACAACAAAAATTTCTTCTATCAGCTGCATCGAAACCATAATATGCTTCCCAGTTTAATTTCTTATAGCTTAAAGGGGTAAAAAAGATATATGTATGTATATTCTAATTTTGAATGGGCAGTTCATACGATAGCATATACATACATACATATGCATGTATGTACAGTAGTATGCCTTTCTGAGCAAAATGTTTGGAGATTTATGACAAACTTGAGAAAACACAATTTTTTCATGTTTCGATGTTTTAGATTTCAAAAATATATTTCTAAAAACATTTTTCGAAATTCAATTATTTTCAAAGCTACCGCCGTTTTAGTGTCGAGGCAACTAGAGTGTCTTGAGCAGACTACGAAAAGCGTTTTTTCCACGACTAATTTTTGAGACACAGTCCTCACGATATCTCTTTCTAATCTGCTCATTTCCTTCAAATTATCCATTAAATTTCGAGGAAGTATTTTATTAAAAAAAAGAAAAAAAAAAAATAACGAATTTAAATTGATTTTGAAAAATTTCGGACTCCCTTGATAAGGTAACCGAATTCCAGGAGTACCCCCGAAAAGCAATGTCTGCCAGTGGGAAAGGTTTTTCTGCTTAAAATTATTCCAAATTCAAAAACCAAAAATATTTTTTATCACAATGAAGCAATATATGAAATGACCGAATATCTAGTGAGAGTTTTGGTTTAGACAAAATGCCGACTTCCCACAAGAAAAGTAGTTTTTGGCTTAAAAAATCGAAAACATTTTCAAAAACCGTTTTTCTTGGCACATTACCTGACAAATACATTTAAGAGGGTCGTGTGAAATTTTAAGCCGATCAGTCCAGCCATTTCGGTATAATTGTCCTCACCGACTCTGAAAAATTTAAAGTTTTGGAAGCCGAATACTTGATAATTCTTTAAAATACTCTTATACAAGTATTATATTCTCCAGTATCTGTACATATGTATGTAGATATGTAAGAAAATAATTTTCTAAATATTTTTCTTAATTTAATATTTCTAATAATTTTTTCCCTTTTAAGAGGAAATTTTAAAAACATAAAGTTTTTAATTTTTTTGTTTTAGATCTGCTTTGAAGAAATGAAATAATGCAATAAACAATAAATAAGCAATGAAATATTTTTTCAAGTAGTTGGAAGCGAAGTACAAGATTTTTTATTTGATAATAAAAAAAATAGAAAAACATTAGGCGGAGGATCGTTCCGTTAGAATTAAGCGCTCATACTTGGAGAGCCTTTCTTAGAAGTGCATATCAACCAATTTTTCAGAGTACGAAGCGAAGAAACACATTCGCTTTTTTTACCCACTCTATTATAAGTATTAATAATTAAAAAAAAATATTTGGGTAAGCCAAAAAAACTAATATCTAATTTACAGGCCAAAAAGAATTGGCAAAAAATACACCGAGGTAGATTTTTAAGAAAATTTAATTATAATAAAATAATTATAAGAAACCGCTATGAAAAAAATGGGTTTTTAAAATGTTATTTACTATGTACTGTGATCAAATTGAAAGGTGAATTTTGTCCATTTCATCTCCTTTAAAGTAATTCTCTCACGCTGCAATACACTTATGCCAACGTATTTTCCAGTTATCATAGCACTTGGAAAAATCCTCCGTCGTGATGGCCATCAGCGCCTTCTTCGATTCAACTTTTATATCCTCAGTTGAGTCAAAACTATGTCCTCGAAGTGGTCATGTGAATTTGCTGAATAGCCAGAAGTTACCCGAAGGTAAATCAGGCGAATGCGGTGGTTGCGGCACGATACTCGTATTAGTTGAAAATGTGGCGAAATGATCAGGAATAACCAAAGCAGTATGAGATGGTGTATTATCGCACTTCTTTGTTCAGTAAATTCAGACATTGTAAAAATCGAAGAAGTCACTTTTAGAGCCTTACAAAACGACGCGTATCTCAAATACTAATGAATATTTTGACGTGATTTAGCATAGATGTCACTAACAGTACTACCAGCTTAGAGAAAAAATTTACCGATTCGAAAAACACGCAAAGTATAAATTAAAAATTCACCTTTCAATTTGATCACAGTAGTATATGGGAGACTTTGAATACTCACCGACACCTTTTAACATTAAGGGGGTATTCTCATGTAATCACTTCGAAAAATCTATTTTTTTATATGTTTTGACAGTAAAACCCATTGAAAACATGCTATGAAAAATTCGGACCGAAATTCATAGTATTTGATAAGTTACAGCTCATAGTCGCCGACGTGTCGTAAGCGACTGTCTACCTGTCTTACTGTCTTAAATGCATTTTTCTCGAATCATCATTTTCTGAAACTGTCATGGTCCTAAAAAAAAGTATTCAACCGATTGCTTTAAAATTTACATATGTTCCTCTACTCATTTATAGTTATCGTCCCTACTAGAATTGTTTATATATAATATTTTCATATTTTTTTAAACGATTTTTAACGAAAAAAAACAAGATTTTCGTGACTTTTTTTTTGAAGTTCTACATTTTTTTTAATGAAATTGATTATATTTGGTAGGGACGATAGCCGCAGAACTACTGAATAATAATCCATTCGATTTTTTTTCAGACAACATGAACAGCCGCTATCACCATGACCAGTGAAGTACTGTTTTTTGTTGGGGACTACTTTGTTTAAAAAAAAAATATATATTACAAATGTAAAAAACGAAAAAAATAATTTTTTTAGATTTCAAAATACAAATAAAAATATTGAATTTTGTTGTCGCATAAAAAAATTTTCCTAAAAAGTGGTAAAATGTATGCGTTCACATGAGAGTACCCCCTTAAGCTAAAATCCTGGCTTGCAAGAATAGTTTTGCAAAAGAGGTTCTTTTTAACTCATATATTGGTTGAATATTAGTTTTTTGTTTTTGGATAACTTCAATACGTATACATATATACATACGCACCTATGTCAAAAAATTAATAAAAACAAAACATAAATTCATACAATAAAAGAAGTAGACACATATACACCTGTAAATAGCTTGCGTATTAAAATATATTCACACTAAAACAAATTAAATATAAAACTGGCACAACAGATATTATATATTTATTTTTTCGCTCTTAATGAGCGTTTTTTCACACTACTAAGCCACAAAAAATAACACGAAATTAGTGAAATCGTCCGATACTTTGCTTTTGCGCTATTTTCATTGAAATTTACCACAATTATTGTTTGAAAACCGAAAAAAATACAAAAGCAATAACAAAAAGTGTTGGCTGTTGACTTAACTCTACAAATTTCCTGTCAAATAATGTCGTCAGTATGTACTTAGCCTAGCCAAAGGTGTGTGCATTCATTACGTATGTATACTAGGAATTAATATGCCAAACTCTTGCACACACGAACGCAAACATACTTACATAATTACTTATGTATATCGTATATAGGCACACTAACACACTCGCGCCTGCTTTTGTAGATTAACAATGAAATTTGAAATAGATATATTTTTAAACTTTAGATTTCAATTTTGTGGGTTTTTTCAACTCTTTCTGTCTAAGAAGGCGGCCGCAAGCAACTACAACAAAAGCTTTTATTGTTCACATCCGTTGTATTGTGTGCGTTGATTTGTTTTTGTACCTATAGTACATTACCTTATTTTTGCTGAGAAAAAAATGCGACAAAAAGTAAAGAGCTAAGCAAATCTACTAATTTTTAATTTTGTTTAACAACATACATATTTGCATATGTACATACATACATATTTGCATATGTGCATACATAATTTGAACATCGACGGCATGAATGATATGCTTTTGACGCATTTGAGCCAAATAAATAAGCGTGATGATGGGTACACTGAGAAAAAAACAAAGCGAACGTTAACTTCGGCTGCACCGAAGCTATAATACCCTACACAGGTGCGTTTATTTAAGTTTAAAAGTGCATAAAATAAGCTTTATCTTAATTTTATCGGTCATTTTGCATGGCAGCTATATGCTATAGTGATTAGATCTAAACTATATATCCGCAGATTATTGGATTGCTTTCAAACATGCCAAATACCAAATTTGGTAAAAATATCTTGGCAAATAGAAAAGTTTTCTATACAAGGGCTAGATTTTGATCGTTCAGTTTCTATGGCAGCTATATGCTATACTGATCCGATCTCAACAATTTGTTCGCAGATTATACCGTTACTTTGAAGAATAGTTCATGCCAAATTTCATGACGATATCTTGTCAAATAAAAAAGTTTTTCATACGAAGACTTGATTTTGATCGTTCAGTTTGTATGACAGCTATATGCTAAAGCGGTGCTATATCGGCGGTTCCGACACATGAGCTGTTTCCTGGGTTGAAAAGGATGTGTGCAAAATTTCAGATCCATATCTCTAAAACAAAGGCAGTAATTTCAGTATATAAGGAGGGACAGTTGGGCATGGCTAATTCGAACCGATCATGGTTAACAAATGTACTTTACTTTATAGGTTCTCTAAGGTTCCCATTTGGGTTTCAAAACTTCGTGGCAAACTTATACATACTAGGTATAAAATATATATTTTTATGAAGAAAAGCTATAAAAACCAACGAAATAAATTATTATTTTTTTTTTACACTCCGTGGGAATTGAATTCAGAAACTTAGAACCGACCTCACAGCAGTGCTACAATCAATAAAAAGCCTGTTAAATAATCATTAATAATGCTCGCGTACCGTTAATAGGTTGTTTTCGTGGTGATATGTGAGAACATGAGAAAACCTGAATATGGATTAGAACTACAATTAAATCATTTTGGTAATGAAAAGGTAAAAACAAAAAGAACAATGTGAAGAAAGCGTTTAATAACGTAATATGCATGTGATTTGCCTATAAGGCTTCTTCCTTTGCGCCTAATGCACTTTTCGATTTTGTTTTTGTTGCTTCGCAGTGCTGTGTGTTTAAGTAATTGATTTAGTTTGCCCGTTTGCTTGCTTTCTAAATATGTATGTATATGTGTTTGTGTTTGTGAGCATATGTGTATGTATGTTTGTATGTACACTAAAGTCCACATGCAACTCTGCTCTTGGCCAAGTTCAGCTTTAAAGCGTGGAGTTGTTGATGATGCGAAAGGGTCTGCCATAAGCCATGGCCAACAGGCATCAGAACATAAACTAAAGCATATACCTAGATAAATACAACAATTAAAGCCGTTTGCGCTCTTGAGAGAAAAGTTTCATTAATAAAAGAGGAAGAAAAATTAATTTGCGTTCAATTTGTTCTTTTTTTCAATTATAAGTAAACATACATATGTATGTATGTATATCTGATCACGTGATAATTGTTGCTTGCAAGCATACTTTGTAATTGTTAGTGTTTTTATGTATACATATATTTAAATATATAAATAAAAAAATATT
Source organism: Bactrocera tryoni (assembly GCF_016617805.1). Taxonomy (NCBI): domain Eukaryota; kingdom Metazoa; phylum Arthropoda; class Insecta; order Diptera; family Tephritidae; genus Bactrocera; species Bactrocera tryoni. Next base: position 8,700,628 of record NC_052501.1, read on the forward strand.
TTTTGTTTTGGACAAGAATATAAACCTCAATCAAATTATGTCAAATTTATATCAAAAATTACTTACTTATTAAAAAATTTTAAAACAGTGGCAACTCTTTTATAAATACAAAAAATTGTTTTCGATGCACATAACTTTGGTAATGTTTAATTAAAAAGAGGAAAACCTTACGTAAAAAATAAATTTGATTTATTATAATTTTTGGAAGGTGGCAACGTTTTGTAAAAAATACTTTTTTTATTTGACAAAAATATAAGTCTTAACATTTTTATTAAAAATTAAAGCGTTATTTATTAAAACTTTTTATTCAATTTTTGAAAACAGTGGCAACGCTTTTATAAATACAAAAAGAAAATTGGTTTTCATAATCTTCGTTACGTTTAGTTAAGAAGAGGAAAAAATTTGGTAAATCATAAAAAATAATTTTAATTAATATTAAGTTTGGCAGGTGGCAACGCTTTGAAACAAACATTTTTGCACTATAAATTCATAAAATAAACTTTTAAGATACAAGGTCTGTCGCAAAAGAAACAGGATTGTTAAACAACAAAAAATTAATATTTTCAAAAGTTATATTTTTTTAGTCAAAGTAGTTTGTTTCGTTATCTATATGCATCTAGCGCCATCTTACTAGAACCACGAAGAAATCAGTACTCATGGATCTATGGCGTTCCCCTTTCACCATTCCCCTTGTCCATAGAGCACACCAAACAGTGACTTTTTGAGGCTATTTTCCACAATGGCTTGTGGATTATCATCACTCCAAATGTGACAAACCAGTTTACATATTACTCGTAACATACCCATTATACTGACAGTGAGCTTCATCGCTGAACAATATACATATTCAACTCTTGCACGAGTCGAAATACGCAAACCAAGACCTTTCCACAAAATCCCCCATAAAATGATCGACCAAAGCTCCAATTGTCGTACGCAATGGCGAACGGACTCATTCTGGTCTTCTTCGATACTCGATCTGCTTCACATCAGCATTAGCGTCTTATTGACTGTAGTAAACGTGGTGCGAAATCGATTCATAATGTCGACTCTGGTGGCACCTACGAAATGGCAAACCAATCTGAGTATAAGTCAAGTAACAGCTGTGTGATGATATTATGTGATATTTTACTATATGTATTTTTTTAATTGGGTTTATTTGAATTTTTTGTGATCTTATGACGTAATGTGATGATATGATTTTATTTTACTGTATTTTCTTAATTATTATTTTTTATTATTTTTTGTGATCTTGTGATTTGAGGTCGTGATGTGATGATACTATCATGTGATTTAATGTGGTGACGTGATATTTTACTAAATTTTTAATTGTGTTTTTTTTTGTTTTTTTATCTTGTTACTTGACTAATTATTTTGTTTGAGATATTGTGACTTCATGTCGTTATGTGATGCTAGGATGTGATATTTCACTATAGTTTCTCAGTCAGAGTTTTTTTGATTTGTTTGTGATCTTGCGAATTGATACTGTGAGTGATGATCTGATGCGATGTTTTACTATTTATATTTTTTAATTGCCGTTTTCTGATTTTTTGTGACTTGATGTGATATTTTACTAAATTTTTGTAATTGGTGTATTTTGATTTTTTTGTGATCATATGACTTGATGTCGCGATGTTCATTAATTGTGGTTTTTAGATCTTTTGTGATCATGTGACTTGATGCCGTGATGTGACGATGCGATGTGATATTTTATTTTCTTAGTCTCAGTTAGCTTTTTTTGATTCCTTGTTTGGTATACTCGTTTTAGCAAGACTGTTACTCAAATCACGATCCCCCTTAAAGCAGTATGATCTTGCCATAATGAGTAGAGAGTTACTCAAACACCTAAATATCTTAATCCGTAAATATTTGTTTCCATTGTTCTCTTTCTATCATTGTATTAGTATACAATTTGCACACTTTGTTAGCAATTTGTGCGCAAAATATTAAAAAGAAAAGTTGGCAATCACAAACATTCAACATTGTTGCATTTTGATTAATCCGCTTCGATCACACGCGGATCAGCGATCGGCGCTGCACCAAGGCCTTCGAAAACAACATTTATTTCCAAGGAAATGCAAAAAGAAATTAATGAAAAGTAAAGCGCAACATACATACAAAACAATATAATTTCAGTATGGCTATAAAATCGCAGCCACACGCTTCGCCTGCGCACTGAGTGATCCTCTGCGCCGTGAACCGCCGCTCAGTTAATGACCTTAATCGTTAATCTCTGCCATAAAAATTTTGATTGAATGCGCGCCAAATATATCAAGTCTTCAATTTAATTTCATTTTTAATAACACACGGACTGCGGACTCCGTGAACGGTCGGTCAAACGAAGCGCGCGATCAGTTGTGGATCATTAAATTTAGATCTGCAACTGCAATGGCACAAAAGGCTTCGGTGGCGGTGGCGCTGGCGGCTTGACTTCACTTTCCGATGTTGGTGAGCTGGTGAATTGTATATGTACAAAAATATATTTCTTACCGGTGTATGTACATATGTATTTAGGTGCGTAAGGACGATTGCAGTGCTCAGGGGTGTCTATGAAAGGTAGAGAGTGGAGGAGTGAGTGTGAGCTGAATCCGTTTTGATTTATGACATTGCTGCGGGGGCAAACAACATATATTCAGTTTTATTCGTTGCATTTAGGGGGTGTGCACTTGAAGAAGAAGAATGATGCAAAAAAATTTATAATTAAAAAATACACAGTACATATATACATACAGACCTATAAACATACATAAACACATAAAAGACGCTTGTGTTGCATATAAAATAATTCAGAATTCAATTTTGCGTGCCGCAGAATCTTATTTTCCTCGCTTGTAATCATTTTTGCCTCGTCTTAAAGTGTATACGCATACTTATATGTAAATTAGGGTGGACCAAAAAAGGTATTTTGTTTCTTTTGATACCTTGAAAATATTGTCCAGAATGAAAGAAAGAAAAGATCCGAGTCCGAAAGAGGTTCTGGTAAAGTTTGTGTCCTTAATACTGGCTATTGGGAGCTTCGGGAGGACTATACAGTCCTCTTGGACTCTTAGGCCAGGTTCCGAAAGCCAGAAAGAGTTCTCACGTCGGTGTCAAGGATTTTAGAGCCATTAGCCTATTCTCGTTTCTGTTGAAAACATTGGAGAGACATGAGAAGCGAAATACACAGGGGTAAACTGTTACGGGCTCGCACCAACGGTAGTCTATCAGCTCTACGAAACTGTAGACAAGCCAAAGCTTGTTCCATAGTGTATTCGTCTGGTGGAGGGCTCTCGAAAAGCCTACACTTGCTAAGAAGCTTGAACGTGTTTAAAGAGCGACTCTCATCGGCAGCTTCGGTGGATTGCGGTTTACAACAACAATAACATTTTTCACTGGATCACTGCGTTTCAGAGACTACTCTTGATGGGCTTTTCTCTGCTTACATACCGACGAGGGATATGTAGATGGGGAGGAGTGCCTGGAGCTGAGCTGCAGTGAGCTCTTCTACTGATGGATCGAAGTTAGGAGGGGAAGCTATCCGTCAATCTTAGCTTTAGGCTATCCGACCACTGAAGTGTTTGTCAGGCAGAAGTGCCTACTATCAAAGTTCTGCTTCGAAGTTCAGCCACTTTCAGGGATGTGAGCATTCGCTCCGACTGCCGTGAACTCAAAACTGGTCAAAGATTGTCTGTCCTCACTAGAAATAGCGTCAACTTCTACTTCGCCATCAGACTTTTTTGAGGGCCTGGTCAAAGCAGGACGGAGTGAAATCTTCATTGCGTTCTACCCCGTGGGCGTTTAGCAGGCGCTGGCTGACGTCCCGCTCCTGTGCGACTGCGAGATCCTTTTGGCTTAGAGTGGAACACAGAAAATGTTCAGTAGATCTTACTTACTTAAATTCTAAAAAAAAATTATTTTATTGCCCCACCCTAGTGTATATGTTTACCTACATATGTATGTGTTTTTAGCGCAAATCATTCAACGCTCGCCGCTCATTTTATTATTTATTATTATTTTTTAAAAATGTTTCTTAATATTTTTTCCGATTGTCTGCACGTTTTAGTTTTGATGCCATCGATGGATGGCCAACATACGGTTGATTGCTTGAATGCATGATTGAATGTCTTTGCTAACACATTTATAACTACACACATACGCATACCTATAAAAAAATATATACTTCTTTCGATCTGCGTTATTATTAATTTTTAAGCAGAAATTTCTTGCTCTGCCCCAGCTTTAGTCGCAACGCGCTCGGGCGGCTACCTCTCTGTCCCTCGCATTCGTATAAAACTTATTTTTGCGCTTAATGGCTTTCTGTCAATCAAATGATGTGTTGGTGTGTGATTGATTAAGTGACAAACAGTTGAAAAATAAATGAAATACAATAACAAACAATATATAGTGCGGCATATTGAAGACGAAATATTAAAATGAGATCAGGCGCGCACACACAGTGCCACATGCATATACATACCATACTTGTATGTATGTATAGTGCACAGATATAACTCACCGCCGACAGAGGAAGTAGTCGCAGCAGCAGCGGCAGCACCGGCTTCATAAAATTGATGTGTGACTGGCTGACGTTGGGTTGTGGGGGGAATCTGTGAAATAGGAGAAACTGGGACTTGCCGCTGTCTACACATACTTACATACTCATATAAAACATATATATGTACATGCTTGTGTGTTGGCTTGGCAGGAATCGCTAGTTATTGTATAATGTAAGGAGTTTGGGGGAAAAATTGATGAACATCAATTTAAAGATGATCGACCTGTCAAGAGGGGGAAATAATAAGTTCACAAACAAGCCTAAAATGTATCAAAATTATTTTTAATTTGTATTTCTTAAAGATAATAATAATTATTCTTTTTACGCATTATTGTTTGTGCTATAATATTGGTTAGGTTTTAGCTATGAAGATGTACATGTTGTAAGTACATTGGGTACTAATCACCAAGGCGGCGAATAATTGAATAAATTTTAGAAAATTATGGACTTTTTCACTTGGTGAATGTCTATCAACGAAGCCTTTTGAGCTTCTCACACAATTGTTGAGACGGTATCATGTCTACCGAGATATTTCAATCTCAGTCCTGCTGAAGCTGGAAAATAGAGAAGAAAATGACAAGATGATTCCACCTCGCCTTTCTCCACACAGCGTTGACAAAGAGCGTTCGCCGCACCGAGTGTAATTTGGGCAGTATCCACTCAGAACACCTACATTTGCGACGAGATTGACTTTGCCAAGCGTAAATAATTCAGAGGACCTCTTACGGTTCACTCTGGATCAAAAGAATATCGCAGTCGCACAAGTTCTTGTTATTGACTAGCACTTGCCGAGCTCTCGGGTGCTCCATAGATCCAGCGCTACAACGCAAGAGGACAACTCATCAGCCTTGCAGTTTGCGGATATTCTGCAGCGACCGGGCACCCAAAAACTTGAATAAGAAAGAAGCTGAATGCTATTGCTTATGAGGTCTTATACTACTCAACTAGTTTTAGGCGCACCGTCAGCGAGGGCAAAGCCAGTATAGCTGAATACACAACTCTCTTAATGAAGCTGCCTTCGAAGCAGTAAATCTACTCTACCTTGAAGCAGTCACCTCACCTTGAACGACGCTACAGTCGTCTGATAGCCTGAAGGTATATATTTGATGGGTAGTTTCTGACCGAAGACTCCACTTCCTACCCTCTTTCTTAACTTCGATCGGCACGAGAAAAAGTTCAGATCTACGAACATATGTAGGTGTGCCACTTCGCGGTTAAAACCGTTCGGTACTTGGCCATTTTAACGCACATCACGATCTTTGGTATCCCTGTCTGTCAACTGGGTTGGCTTCACAGAATTTAGCGAAGGCCTCTTCACCGACCACGCAGCATTCCTACGGACGTAATCGTTCAATTCCGCAAGATAATCGCAGCTACTAGCGCGCGCTTCATCCCGGCTGGGAGAACCGTATAATTCAGCCCCAATTTCTCAGCTGAAACGTGAGTTGTCACGAAAATCGAGAGTTACCTTGCGCAGCTTCGTTCTGGATACTGTAGCAGCTTAAACTCCTACTTATCTAGAATCGATCCCGTCACACCAAATTTATGTCCAGCATGCAACGAATCCCCGCCTGACTTTAACTGATTCTTTGCTTGCCCAGCTAACGCTACACATCTGACATTTCTTTCCCCATGGTCCGAAACCGTCGAAACAGCACGTTTCCTGGGCCTACTGTTGGATGATTTCGATGACAACTTGCCTGAACGGAATGAATTGTGTATCTGTTTTTCAAATTGACCTATCAAAATCGAGGTAATGACCTTTTTACACCTCTCCTGCTAAAATCCCTCAAAACTTTAATACAAATTACTCGCATTGATTGAGTGATTTAAAATAAAAATTATGGCATTTTGAGCGCCTCTAAAAATGATTGTATTCCCACTTCCGCTTCCATATAGTTAAAGCTCTTTAGAATCTTGACATGAAAAAGCAGGTCGTGTCAAAAGGAAACATTAAAAGTGCCAACTTTATAACGAAAAATGTAAGAAAATAAAGTAAAATACAAATCAGAAGTAAACATGCTTTCAAGGAAGGTCGATTTGAGTTGAGGCCAACGCCGCAGCCACGGTGCGTCCATTGCACTAAAGTTTTCCCATTATTAATCAAAAGCAATATGGAAAACACATGTTCGGCCCGACATGGATCGTAGCACCGAAACAGGCGTACGATTTCCATATCGAATGTGGTGTGAGTTGTGTTAGAGGACAATAGAAATGAAAAAGAGCTGCTGAGAGGAGAAAATCAATAAATGTTGGCGCATTTGTGTGTCAGAAAAGGCGCGAGAGCGAGCAGGAATAAAAAGAGTGATTAGTGTGATCAGACACAAACTTCGATCCAGACACACGATCCACTCGCAATCAACTCGATAAGTATGCAACCATAATTAAAAGGAAATAAATGAACTCCCATAATGCACTCTCATTTATGAAGCATGCTACGGTACACCCGACATATACTATCTTGAAGTATTGGTGATATTTTTAGAAACGTCATTTGAAGCCGTGTGCGCTCACTATGTCCCGAAGGGAAGCTGTCAGTGTTGGATTCTGTGAAAGCGTTGATTGACGTATTCAAATTAAGAAATGTTGATGTTGATGCAATTGTTGTTGTTCTTGTTATTATTGCTGTTGATGTTAATGCTTTGGATTTTAGATGATGATGATGGTGATGGTGAGGAAATTCAAAATCATTTAAATGCGTATTGAAATTTTATTTGTAAATTCTATGACAACTAAAAATAAATAATTCGAAAGCAATTTGTGTGCGCGAAACTGGGTTGCTCGTGCTCCACTCCTGCTGCGGACGGATATTCAGATCATTATACATTTATAGCATGTTTTAGACAGATCTCAAACATTTTTTTAAATTCTAATTTCTATTTTAAATATAAGAACCCAAATTAAAAAAAAAACGATATTTTTGCTGATAGAAAATAATATGATATTGAGGTTATGAGGCTTGAGTTTAAGAAATTTTCAATACATTCTTATTCATTAATGGGTAGAAATCATAGGCCTAGACCATGGTTTTTGTCAAACGCTATTAATTGGGCTGCCTAGGGTTCTCTAACCACTGTCGAGCTTATTTTAATATTGTATAGACTTAATTTTATTGAATTTCAAGCCCTATGTTTGATTAAATTTTCGGTTCAGCACGCATAATAGCCTGTAATCACTTAATATTCTCTAAATAAGGGAGTTTTAACTTTGAAGACCTTGTTAGCCATAGAATTTGGCACCATCCAATACTACTGTAAGCCACAAATGGTGACCTAAGACCACTAGGGCCACAAATAGCTTTATCATTGAAACCTTCGAGTTGAAACATTTAAAAATAGTATCGATCGACCGCATTAAAATTGGCGTAAGAAATCTTTAACAAGCGTTGCCACAATAGACAATTTTTGTAGAAGGGTTGCCTCCTAGTCGAAATATTTTTCATTAAATTAAAGATTAAGTAAATTAAATAATACAGCACAGGCATCAAAAGAGGCAGTTAAAAACAAAATAATAATTTTGCCGGTAATATTTTCACGAAGTGTTGCCACTAGTGTGAAAACTTTAATGTAACCAAATTTTAAGGAAAAAAAATATAACAATAAAAAAGTATTGTTAAGTATTGAGCAGTTTTAGAGCACGTCAGTAAAATTTTTTTGGTAGTAGGGTTGCCACCTAATTAAATACATTATAATTTAATAAGAAGTTACATAGGTAAATTCTATATTAGAGTATAAGCAATTATGCAGGTTTAAGAAAGATTTCTGGGAATACTTTTTAAAAAGCGTTGCCACTTGATTGCAAATATAAATATTAGCAAATTTTATGTAAAAATATATAAACATAACGAATAGTGCCAAGTATATAGGTACTGAGAACTTTAAGAGTGCAACAAGATACATTTTTTGGTTTCTGAAGACACTTCTAAGAAGCGTTGCCACCTAATTAAGTAATTTTTAATTAAAACAGAAATTAACTAAATTTTATATTACAGTAGAGGCATCAAATTAAGCAGGCTTAAGAAAGATTTCTGTGGATACTTTTTAAAAAGCGTTACCAACTGTTTAAAAACTTAATAATAACCAAATTTCAATAAAAAAATATACAATAACGAAATATTGCTAAGTATATAGGTTTTAAGAACTTTAAGCGAACGACAATAGAAGTTTTTTGTAGAAGGGTTGCCACCTAGTTAGAAAAAAATTTATCAAATAAAATGAAATTTTGTTTTTGAAGTAAGAGAACGATAATAGAAGTTTTTTGTAGAAGGGTTGCCACCTAGTTAGAAAAAAATTTATCAGATAAAATAAAATTTTGTCTTTGAAGTGTTGCAAATTATTTAAAAAGTTTTATATTAAAAATTATAGAATAAATTGAAGATTACAATATTGATATCCAACGAAAGTTGTGTGAGAAAAATTTGATATGTATAGCACTGTTTCTGATATTTACCAAAAGAAGAGAGTCTCAACCGCATCGTATTCCGCTGTTTTGGCGATTTTATGACTATTTTGTATATTTTTTGTATTTCCTGGAAAGGTACGATATATCAGTAGCTGTACAGTGGCGCTTTTTTTACTTTTATATAAGGAATATTTCAAAAGAGCTCAAATCCCTAACGCTAGATAACCCCATTGGCCGCACAGTGCAACCAAAAGAATGACGACACTTTGTCTACCCTGTGAGAGCAAGTCCTGCTTTCGGTTGGCTTGTAAACATAACGCTTTCTAAATTTTATTTGCTCATTCGGCAGGCGTTCTTCCTCCAACATAAACAAAACATGGGATATACATACGTATGTAGAGGAGTTCAAGAAATTAAAGGCAATTATGAACTCAAAGTTTAATCAGAATTACGAGAGCGCTTTACATTTGAGAGCTGTCAAATAGAGTGTGCAACAGAGGAAACGACACAGAGAAATTGCAATAAATGCAAATATGTATGTAGTTTGACCAGTGTTGTCTGGTGGGAACGGCACACATAAAATCGCCACCCAAATGAGTCCTAAAGCAAGTTGGCCATACACCAAAAGCACCAAACAGCTAATCGGTTTCACTTTTTCACACCACTTCAGGGCTCTAAGCAGCTTTTTGTTGCTTTTGTTGTTTGTTTACCTATACAGAAAGATACTTCAGGTACATACATACAGACAAGTATGTATATACAGCATATATGTAGGTACGTATTAGTATGGGAATTCTAAGCAGTATTTATGTGTGTGTGTTTAAGGGCCTCTATGATGACTAAATGTTGCTGACAAGTATTTACCCTAAGTTGGACTTTGCGTTGCTGACAATTTCAGTTCAGTTTTATTTTTTTCGGTTTTTTTCTGTTGTACGTGTTGTTACTATTGTTGGTTCCGGTGCTACAATGGCACATTAACCGGCCAAAGCTAGGCAAAGATCAGCGACAATAGCAATGATGATGTTGTTGCCAACAATAACTAAGTGATAGAAGAAAATTTCCCAAAAGTTGTTACGTGCTTATGTAGATATGTACATATGTATGTGTGTAAATATGTACATAATTCACATGCAAAATTAGAATAAAATATTGTTGAAATTATATTGGGGAAATACTCATATTTTGGGATATTTGGAATCATCGAAAGCTTGACTCATGCAATACATGTCCATCCACCACCAACAGCCACATCGAAAAGATAAAGAAACAGTGTTTGAAAATGGCGTGTTGTTATCAGAGCGATAGCTGAGGTCTCTTATGGATCCATTTACCCATTAGGCTAATATTTTGAGTATGAAGGTGTTAATATCAACTAGAGGACCAGAATCTTTAGTAAAAAACTACGCAGAAATCAGATTACAAAAGAGATAATTGACATTCATCAAACGAATCAGTACTAAGTGTACGAGTTGTGGGTTTGATGTCCAAGCTAACCAACAATCTGTCAAATGCCGCTTCAAAAATGGGTAAAACCAAAATTCGCTAAGGCGGGTTCAGCAGCTTTTTTCGAAGGTTATCGCCTGAAGATTTGTAATAAAATACGTCAAAGTATGGCAAGAACTGATGGTCAAATTTGATTAGATGGTATATGTGAAAAATACATAATTAAATTTCTTTACTGATGAAGTGTTGCCACCAGTAGAAATATTAAAATATATCAAGAAGCATTTTGACAGCGGAAATACACCCCAAAAATCTGTTTATTTTTCTGTCTTTTCATTTTGTGTCCCTCTTAGTGTTGTATTTCAGCCATGAAACCTTTGATGGTGGCAACCTCCATCATAAATATGTCCACCATGCTGAACGAATCAATGATAACTTTATGAATGTGTCCAATTTTGCGAACAACTTTGTCAATTTTATCGACTCTTCTAAAGTGTCATAGACGTTGCAGCTCTTTTGTACTTTAATGCATACACAATATTGGTCTAAAATATGGAAGTGTTAAATATTTTGTAATTTTAATTTTGTACCGCGATGAAGCTAATAGAGTCTGTTGCCTTTCTGTAAACTCCTTTCATCTTCTTATAATATACTAATAAAAAGGTGGCGATCTTCTCCAAACGTTACGTTGGGCAGGTGGTGGGTCCACTGGCAGCAATTGTTCGGACTCTGTCAGGTGAAGTTGTTTCGGCAAGAGTTCAGTACAAATAGTTTTAAGCAAGAAGTAAATACTGGTCACTGTAAGCCAATTCAATTTGCATTGATCGCGATACTTTTCTACAGGTCCATGTCGGTTCTGTGATCCTACGACAAAGGCAGCAGAATACATGCTCTCCGATTACCTCGCAATATTCAAAAGAAGAACTTAGGCTATAGGATAATACGAGTATATTCAGTGAGAGAGCATATCTCAACCATTAAGCTAGTAGCTTTAATAAGTCCCTTTAATCAACTGGGTTAAATGAACTGTTGTGATAATAGGACTTTCAAACTAATTTACTCTATAGTGTCCATTTGAAGTGTTTATAAGACTCAGCTGTAATAAAATAAGTACCAGCAGGTTAAGGTAACATACATGGTCTGTGGCAAAAGAAAGAGGAATGTTAAAAAAAACAACAAAAAATTAATATTTTTCAAAGGTTATATTTTTTTATTCAAAGTAGTTTCCTTGTGCTTCGATACAGCGTTTAGCCCGGTCAATTAGCATTTCAAATGAGTGTTTAAGGTCATTTTTCGGAATGCTCAAATGAAGTTTTCCAAATACTTAAAAATCACAGGGTGTCAGATCAGGTGAGTAGGTTGAGCGATTAATGGTTAATATGGAGTTTTTTGTCAAAAAATCAGTGACAAGCGTCGACCGATGACACGGCGCATTATCGTGCAACAGGCGCCAGGACCCTGCCTCACGGTATTGTGGTCGAGCACGACGAATGCGTGACAAAAGACGCTTCATAACACCAAGGTAAAACACAGCATTAATCGTTTGGCCAGGTGGGACGAACTCTCGGTGTAGCATTGTCTTTATTTTTGACTTCTGAAGACGACCGACTTCTGATCGTCACAGAGGTCCTCTCGACCTTCTTGGAATCGCTTAAACCACTCGTGCACATTACTACGGGATAGGCACTGATCACCATAAACTTTTTTTTTATCATTTGAAATGTTTCAGTAAACGTTTTCCCAAGTTTAAAATAAAATTAAATATTTGCTCTTTGTTCAAAATGCATTTACGACCGATGACCAAAAGCTGCTGTCACTTTTTGATCGATAACATCGATTGTAGTTAGTCAATTGTCTTAAAATTTTTACGAAATGTCAACAAGAGATCAAACTTTTTATATCATATAACCACCAATAGGTGGCGCCACCAAAAACAGTTATATTTAAAATGTTCTGTTTCTTTTGCGACAGACCTTGTATGGTATATCTGATTAAACCTGGACTGTCATTCGCTAGATTGTTGGACAGTTTCAATACCATCTTCAAAGCAGAATTCTTTGCTAAAAGTCAGTGTGCAGATATTAATCTCTCTATCCATCTTTATGGGCGGGGATCACATCACCTCCTTCGCGCCCAGCAAGCTCCTGGAATTTTTCAGAGTGCTGGACCTTTGTGACCATATGTGATGAAGAAGAGAGCACATTAGACCATAGGTCGCAGTGCAAAGCCTCAATTATTTCCTATCCATCTATCCTGTGCTGTCTCTCTGATGCAAATATGTTGACTTTCAAGCACTGTTTCTTTAGATTCTTCGATGATATCAACATGACTCGCATGACTTCTCGATTTTCACTGAATGCCTTGTGCCTACTCAAATATTTGTGTTCGTGATAAAGAAAGTCGCCAAAACACTTCTGCATCATTCTCAGAGATTCATTATAGAGATTCCATTGGAAACACACAATTTCTAGCAATTTCGTTGTTCTGCTTTTTCTAAGTTAAAAATGTTAAGACAACATTTGCCAGAAAAATAAGATAATAATGGCATCTTATGTTGGGTTAGTGGTTTCAGAAAGTCTTTCTTTGAGCTAGCGAGAGGACACCTGCTCTGCTCACCACAATTTGTTCAGTTTACAGAGAGAAGAAACCAAACTACTGAATACCCGACTACTATCACATCTATTGACAAAATACGAAAAGACTTTTTCGACTAACCAATATTTCAAACTTTTGAAGCTTGTTGGCTCAAATTGAGTAGCCACAAGCTTGAAGTGACAAACGCGCTGTTTCTTGTTGAATAAATCATGGCTTTTCAAATTATTTGTGTGTAAATTGCTTTAGAAAATATACAAACGGATATCAGTAAATGATTTTATAAAAGAAAATATGTATATTTGTATGTATGTATACATTATATGTATGGCTGCAACGTCAATGGTATGCTGAATAATTGACACATTCATCACCGTCACAAAACCATAATCTCACCTACATGCAAACACACACATACAGACATATGTACATACAAGCGAAAAAATTTTAACATAATTTAAATTCATTTCGTTATTATTTTGCTTTTTACATCAACCAAACGGTGTTCACCACCAACACGTCGCATCACTCCCGCCGCATTGCAACAATGCGATCTTTTGTGTGAGGAAATGAAATCTTAATAACAATTACAAACGACAGTATAATGAGCATCTATCAGCATTGTCAAGTTAAGTCACACATCATAACGTCATATTTAAGTAAGCGCGTATGTGTGTGTGTGTGTGTTTGATGCGCTGAAATGTTGCGGCTCAGAGGTTTCCACCGCGATCCAGTTAGGCAACAAATGCCCTGACATTTATCACATGCGCGATGTATTATTCATTTCGATCCGGACAAAGCGCTTGAGTATATCACAAAGATGCCATTTCAACACGCTTAAATAAAGAATCACATATATGTATGTGTATGTATCTATGCATGTGTATATGAATAAATCATAATGCATGATATTTTTCCATATTTATGTACATTCATATTAACACGCTGTTGTGTGGGCCACAAATGCCCACAATGCCCGCTTACCGTGTTAATTTCATGCGTGTAATCCCTCGGAGAGCTACGTGATCACAATCAACGAGATTTGTACTCAAATCACTCATTTTGTCATTTGTTAATTACGGCTGAATGGATTCGAAAATTCACACAAAACATACGTACATAATAAACCGCAGTGTACATATGTATATACAAATAAATGCTGTTATATAAAACTATGTACATATCTATGAATGTATAAGAGATTTACTTGAAAAATTGTTCGGAAGGAGTTTTGAAGTTTTGCCATTTGAAGTGAAAAAGAATTTCTGTCTAAATTTCAAAGGATCGCTGAAGTGATTATGAAAATCATCAAAGTGACACTTCAATCGGGCGTTGGTGTTAACCGTGTCGGTAAGCTTTGGCCAGTGGTATCTGTATTGTTCATGACGGTGCCGGTTGAAGATTTCAAGGTTCGTCAGCACTCCATCTCAGTTTCGGTTCTTTGTTTACGTCGGCCACCAGTGGCACTGAAAAGTACATTTTGCGAGCTGGAATGTCTTCTTTCATTCAGATAACGTGATCACGCCGCTATAGTTTAATGAACCGCACTATATTCATAACACTAATGAGGTACTGTTTCCACGACAGTCGCAATTGAACCGAACCCGGCTACAACAACAACAAGATTTTTGCATCGAATACGGTACTCATATTCGCCCAGGCGAAGAGGACTGGAGATCCTTCAAAGACTTCTTCTCCCGAACGCTCCGAAAGAGTGATAATCGGTATACGTTATCGTCTATGCTTCGCACCATACAGAGGGACGGGAATTCCTCATACAGAGGGACAGAGATTCCGAATTCAGACATTGCGGCGTAGAGGCGATTAGAACTTGGGATCTGATCTTCCGATAAAAGGCTCGCGCCGTGTTTCTGTCGACCAACATATCAAGCTTCTCGCACTAACGAATTTCTGCCTTTCTCTTCTCTTGTATGAAAAAACGTCTTTCTTCCCTCTTTTTCGGTATTTTTAGACTTTAGGCTAGACCTTAGACCAGTAATTTCATTGTGTATTAATGGTCGTTAACGACCATACTCTGCAGTATACATACATATGTATGTAGGTATGTACTTGTCCGATCACTGAAATTAAGCAGCGTCGGGCGTGGTTAGTACTCAGATGGGTACCGCTTGAGAACAGATTTTCGATATGAAATTGATAAATTTAACATTTTCTATTAATATCGATAACAATACATGAGTATTACATATTCGAAAAAAAATCATGAGCATTATATTACTTCAAAATTAAATCGGCTGCTCTCGTAATTACAAAAAACCCAAGCAAACAGTGCAGTTAAATTTCCGTAAAGTTATATTAATCGATTATTTTTGTTTCAATAAATAACATTAAGACTTTATGAGTATACAATTTTCTATAAATACCGCTAAAAAATCATGAATATTTTTTCAGATCTAAATGGGCAATAATCGATTGTTACCATTAAAATCGCCATTAATAATCGATTACAAAATGTATTAAAAATTATCTGAAAAAATCGATAAAATTTTCATCGAATCGAGTTTATAAATTGTGCGCTTTCTTTTGTACGAAAAGTTTGGTAGAAATAAATAAGAGCTATTCAAACGATAACTATCAAATAATATTTACAAGATTGTAGGTCATTCACTAAATCTATTAAATTTTCCAGTAAAAAATGTATTACCAATAAATTAATCGATTATTTTTTCGATAAATATCGATAAAAAGTCATGTGTATTAATTAAAAAATAAATGGGTAGTAATTGATTGTTACCTTTAAAATCACCATTCATAATCGATTACAAGTCTATTAAAAATAATTGAAAAATCGATCATTTTTTTATCGAATCGCATTTATAAATTATATATTTTTAATTATATGAAAAGTTTGGACGAAATATTTAAGAGTTATAAAGACGATAACTATCTTCAATTAAATTATCGGTCATTCAATATACATACACAATATACACATGTAGCCACTAAATTTTCGAATAAAGTTTGTTTTACAATAACAATATGCAAGGACATTTATCGATATTTTTTCGATACATATCGATAACAAATTATGAATGTTACGTCCTTTCAACATATATCAGGACTTATAGATTATTACCATTATAAACGCACTTAATAATCGATTAAATGCCATTAATAATTTTGGAGATAGAAACGCTTGAAATTAATTCGAAAAATATCGGAAAAAATCGTTTAATTTTTTATCGAGTCATTTTAATAAATAATCAATATTTATTTATATACTTAAACTATGGTCGAATATATCGGAATAAATCGATAAATTGTTTCTCGATGCGATAAATAAATAATCATTAATCATAATCAATAAATACTCATTATTTATTTATATACTGAAACTATGCTCGAAAACTTTCGCTTTCAAATAAATAAAAACAATTATAAATTATTTAATACCTCCGTGTCTAAAATATTCAACCTTTAACTATTTCCATTTAAATTACCGATCATTAATTGTAGCAACGAAATTTTCCAAAGAAAATTTTATAACAAAAACAGCTTACAACAAATATTAACTGCACGTGATACTAGATTTTCTTCGCTGTGCCTTTATAAGACATTCTAATTGCTCAACGCCAGCGATTATCACGTATCAGCCCTACAGATAACACCATGAATGAAAGCAAATCAAACGGTACGTGCCTTTATCGAAACGCCAGCAATTTATATGACTTCGATAAATAAATATTAATTTACAATTATTATGGGCAATCACAGGTATCATATTTGAATATAGCCAAGCAGCTTGACTCAATTTGCTTTGTTGCTAAACGAAGCCATAAGCGGGTGATAATCTTCACTACATATGTACATACACACATACAATACCTTCTTAAAAGTAACTTACATAAATTGTTTATTTATATTGACAAATATATTTTATTGATACTTGTTTCTATTCTGTTTGCGGACAGCTGTCGTCAAGCGACCTTCGAGCCAGACCCCAATGTCAGTGCACCCACACAATCGCCTTTACATTTCAGTGTGTGATAAGCATGCGAGCAAGCAGGGATACACAGAGCCCCTGCAGGTGCCAACACTTCTTCCTGTTTTAATATCAACAACTTCCCCCTCCACCGCCGCGTGGTTATTAATATTGTTCATATTCACTTCAGAGGCAGACAGAAAGACAGACAAATATTCAATTATCAAGTTACATGTCTGTGTCCGTCCGATTGCAGTCATTATTTGGCTTCCGTGATAATTCGTAAACATTGTAAATGCTTATTGTAATAATAACTCCCCAACATTTGTCTACTTATGACTTATCTGCTTATTTCTGTTTGATATTACAATATTATCCAGCGCCAGACAGGACACGTTGCACAAATTCTGGGTGTAAATTTTCATCAACACATTGTTGTTGTTATTATTGTTTTTACTTTTGTCCACTTTTCGCACTTCCTCTTTCTGCACCATATTCACCCGCTGCCATAACATTAGGTACATATTGCATTTTCCCATTACCTCGGCTCTTTTGAGGTTTCTTCGCCTGCCGTCGTGCCTGAACGGCTCTGTGTCCTTTGTCGTTCTGCGTCCTTTGACTATTATAATTCCCACAAATGTGTGGTTTTATATTGGAGCACTTAATTTTTTGTTCATTTCGTTGGTATTTAGTTCTTTCTTTCTTTTGCAATTTACTCCTGCGCTAAAATTATTTGTTGTTGGCTTTCGTTTGAAAACGGATTTTGCTTGCCTGTGTTCTTATCTTTTTTCCTTATTCTTCCACTTAGCTTTGTGTGTTGTTTGGCTTGCTGTTCCACCTGATTTGTGTGTACACAATTCCCCATTCAGTGGGGATTAGGGTTCAACACGTCTATTTGTGGTCGTATTAATTTAAAAGCGTTCGGTATATCGATGGCATTTGCGAAGCTCGGAGATTACAAACAGCTTAATAGGTTTTAGGCTCAATGAAATCCAGAAATTTAGTGAAGAGCTGGGCGGTGTGTAAATTCACTTAATTCTCATTACTTCCTTCATATTATTTATAGAAAACTAAATAGAATGGATATGTGATTAGTTGCTAGGTGGCCATGAGATCGAAAACTACATATATTGAATTTTCCTTGGTGTCGGGTAGATGTTTACGTTTAGGCCGGTGAATCAATTTTAAACTCCCACAGTTATACACTCTAAGATTAGACCATATTAATTTACGTTTATTTTAACTTTTCTTCACATTGATAGGCAATATAAGTGATATGAAAGAGACAGAAAGCTTAGCAAACAAATCTAAGTTCCGACATATACTAAACAGATGCGATCACCGTTGGTCTATCTATTGATCTCGATACAACAGTCGTTTTGTTTTTCCCTGAGTACCTGCCGACGACGGCATTTTTAATTCTACCTCCCTTTAGGCTTAAGCCACAGCCATCACGAATCTCCACAAAGAGTCAAACACAATGGACAGATTGACCTTGCAGCATTTGCTACTACCAATTGAGCACCCATCAAACTCAATTACAGGTGAAATTAGTCGCCGGAATTTGTATTTTCTTTTCATTAGAAGGAATCTCATTCAATGTCTATAGTATCAGTTCAAAAAAATATCTATTAATAATGTCTGAAAATTTAAGCGCTTCTTTAACTAGAGGTTTTAGTAGTTACAACATTTAAAGAAAGTGTGAATAACCTTGAAATTTTCGCATGACCTTCTTACATATGCAAACATGCATTCCTATGTATATATTTGCCAGATAATGATCGAAGTAATAAGATTTTAAATAATTTGGATTTTTTAAGTCCTAAGCTTTCCAAGTGAGATCCCTTTTACCTTTGACCAGACCTTCCATGATAGAAATTGAAAATATATACGGACTTTATGGAGTAGTCCGCTTACTAGATTGTACTTAATAAACATCAACAAATTGTGAGACCGGCCAATGTGCATGGTTAATGAAGATGCCCGCTTACTAGAGCGTCCATTTAATAGAGCTTTGACTCTATATTTATGGATTGTTTTTACTATTCTATCTTCTAAGGTGGTTCGAACTGGACACGGTGTGATAAATATTGCTAAAATCGGTCCAGTAGTTTAGGAGTCCGTCGCGGACAAACAAAGTGACACGTAATTTTTATATATAAAGATAATAAAAGCGTAATCCCTTACGTCAATGAAAGGTGAAACCAAGAGAATCTTTGTGTCATTTTTGAAAACAATTTCTTCTCACTGTTATATTTTCGAACAGTAAAACTGAAGAATTAACGCTGACCACCAGCACCAATCCATCAGTTGACATTCTCGAACATTTTCATTGTACCAAAACTAATTTGTAGGCCTCAAGGAGCTATTAAATTTATGACTTTATAATCCATAATCACGCTACAAAACTTTCGTGGAACACAATTTATTAGCCATATACGAGGTGGCAGCGAAATGCTAAATCAACTCGGTTAGAGCCAATAAAATATTTTCACTCGAGATATTTAGTGTAGACAACAACTTGTTTTACGCCCACATTCTGTGTCAACAAGCTACACGATTTACAACATTTGATTCTATCTAAGCTATTAGTGTAAAGCGCAACAACAACAAAGGGCACATTGCAAGAACAGCAAAATCTCTGAAAATATATGTTGAGTACAACAACTAACCAAACATAGAATTATAGAGCAGTTGCTGCTGTCTATTTGCCGATAAAAAACGAGGAAAATCTTGTTGTTCTTAATCGAGACGACGGCAGGAGACAAATTAAATGAACAGCGGCGTTAAAGAATTGCTGTAATTTCAATAATGTAGCGGTATTCAACGAAGCTGTGAGACGAGGTGTTAATTAAGTTGCTACAACGCTCGTGAAGTGGCGATAAATGTTGAAACAACTGAGTTGACTCTTGTTAGAAAACAAGCTAGACATAAGTCTATATTGTGCTATAGGTATGTGGGAGAAAAGTTAGTCTATTGCAGCTTGAACCACAACTCTAGGACACAGTTATTTTTATACAAAAATTTTGCGTTGGTCAATCAGAGCTGTCTCTTTTCTCGACAATTTCGGCTTAGCATAGTTCTAACTGTCATAATTACTTTAGCGTAATTTTTTAGTTGGGACCCGAACCAACTGGTATACCCGAGTTTCTTCCGGTAGCTGTTTTGTACCCAATAGATCTCCTTACTTTTCTATGTATTTTCCATTTTGGGTACTCATGTTCTTCAGTTCATGTTCTCGCAAGTCAGTTGTCTTCTCAAACTTTTTTAATTCCCACAAATTTCATTTTGATTATTCCTCCTATAAAAAGTTTACCCAATCTTTACTATTTCTTACTCAATTTACGGCAATTCTTTTCGACGTTTATTTATAGCATTTAAATCGAATAACACGATAATGAATTGTTTGACGCACAAACACTGTGGCGCCTGACGCAATAGAACCCCCAACCCCTCATTTCGATCTCTTCTGTTCTATTTCATATGGATCAGTTCCCCCTTTGCCTTTGTTGTTGCTGTTGTGCGCTTTCTTTATAAATTCAACTAATGCCACCACTAAGAAAACAAACAATTTTGTCACTGCAACACATACGGCGCAAAGCAACAACAACATAATAGAACAATGACAACAACAGCTATTTGAATATTTCTTGGGCGTATAGGGCGGCCATAATAGATTAGTATGCCAAAATAAATTAATCGAAATGTTGTTTATTTGCGATATCAAAAGAGAATTTTATATATTTTCAATGAAGCTTTAAGAAGTGGGAAGACGAAGAAGAAGAAATTAACGTCAGCATTGCGGAATGTGGCGCCGAAAAAGTTGACTAAGTGGATGGGCCACGAGGCATGCGTTGTTGGTGGCTAAAAGACGCACTTTGGCAGGTGAGTCGGCCAAGTAGAGCGCGTGATAGTCATTCGATGAGTTTGGGTTCATAGCATTATTGTTGAGAGTTAATAAATACATTGACTTTATGTGTAGAGTACTCTTCTCGAGTAATATATGGTCCAAATTTTTTCACCAGAGAAATAGCGCCAAAGAAGGCTTTGATCATTATATTCATCAGACTTCGATCACATTAGGGTGGATAAAAAAGAAATTATTTTTTTTTTCACTTTGTACACCGAAAGAGTGCTCTTAAGAATAAGCTCTTGGCATAATCAGAAGGATAGGATTCTCCGCTTTTTAGCTTTTAATTTTGGTTTTATTATATAAAAAAAAAAGATTATAATAATAGTTCATACTTGTAAAAAGTTCGTTTGAGGTGCCTTCCAAAAATTTTTCCGGGAATTTAGTAAAAAATTAAATTTTTTTGTTACCACCCTAATATACACAATTGACATTTGTTTCCCGAAATAACAGCACAAACTAGTAAAGAGTTCAGTTGAGGTGTCTTCCAATAGTTTTTCAAAGAATAAAATAAAAAAAAAGTATTTTTTAACCAGCCTAATAATCGCAAGTGTCCCTTGTATGCCTAAATAATAGCTCATACTTGTAAAAACTTCGTTTGAGGTGTCTTTCAAAAATTTTTCAGACAATAAAGTAAAAAATTTAATTTTTTTGTAACCACCCTAATGCATACAACTGTCATTTGTTTCTCAAAATAATGTCTCATACTTGTGAAGAGTTGGTTTTTGGTGTCTTCCAATAATTTTTCAGAGAATAACGGGATAAAATAATTTTTGTGACCACCCTAATACACACAAATGTCATTTGTTTTTTCAAAATAATAGCTAATTTTCAAAAAGTGTTCATTTGAGGTATCTTGCAAAAATTTTTCAGAGAATAAAGTAAAAAAAACATAATTTTTTTTTAACCATCCTAATACCCACAAGTGTTATTTGTTTACCGAAATAATAGCTCATACTTGTCAAAAGTTCGTTTGAGGTGACTTCCAATAATTTTTCAGAGAATAGAGTGACAAAATATCTTTTTTCTTACTACCCTAAAACACACAAGTGGTATTTTTTTCCAAAAGAGAAAGCACCATGAAGATTCGAACGTTTATTATTATTAACAAAATAAATATCTTATTAATTGTTAAACTCAAAAGCTCAAGAGAGTGAGATACAGAGGTAACCAAGCTTATGGTGACTTAAACAGATCTAATTTCCTAAATAATCAAGTCGGCTGGTGTAGGATTAAAGAAAATAAGGACTTTGGGAAACTCAGTGAAAATCAGCGGCATTAGTAAATGGATATGAAATAGCCACTCAGAATCATTCTAAAAACGTTTCAAACTAGTTTTCGGTAGTTTTATACATACATATGTATATACAATAACTAGTCTCGCAATTTTCGAGATATCGGAAACGCCGATATCACAAACCTCAACTTCAAGAAATGGCCAAAATAACACATTTAACGTAAAAATTGTCTGCCGTTCCTGTACTGTTATGTATTTGTTGTAATATACAGGTGTCACATATTGTACATACATATAAATATATATGTACATACATGCATATATGTATAATACATGTATATAATATGGCACACACCCAATGCTGCCAAACGCTGACACAAAATGCTTTTCGACAGTTTTAGCTACTTATTTTTCTGGCACGTTTGTTGTTTTTGTTGCCTTTATCGGCGTATTGATGCGCGTAACCATCGTTCGCTGTTACTTTTGCCACTGTTTGGCAAACGCTTTCTGGTTTGGTGAGTCAAGCGGTCCAACAACAACACTTTAACAACTTTATGAACGTAAATTTATCAGGTGCAACGGCAGTAAAGTTAGAAAATGCAAAAAATGGAGGAAAGTTCAAGCGTGGAAATTAGTTCCACTTGCCGAAGAAGTCGGCAGAAACCAACAAGCAGTTATATGCATACATACAAAGAGAAGCACGTATGTACATACATACATATGTATGTAATATGTAGTTATGTATTTAGATAAGGCACGTAAAGCTAAAGTTTAATGTGCACAAATACACATACACACATTGGAAAAAGAAAAAAATTCAAAATGGCATTGTTTGTTGCAAAAATTCCCTTTAAATAAAAAATAAAATTCCGTAAAGAACGGAAAATTCTAAAGAATTTTGAGTTTTATAAGATTTCTTTTAATTTAATGTTTTAATTTAAGAGACAAATATAAATTGCATTCAGAATGCTACCTAAAATCTTTATCAAAGCAAAGCGGCTTCTTAGAAAGAAAAGACTATCTTCAAATTTCAGATTGATATCTCAAAAAATGAGAGGCTAGTTCCCGTATATACAGAGAAACCAAATAGACAAAACTAAAAAACTAAATATTTTCTAGCACGCTTTTAATAGAAGAAACTCTGAAAATTGAAGAAATATTTTTTTATTTTTATCCTGGTCTCTCTATGTAGTAAATATTCTTATAGCGCAATCTGGTAACTCACAACTTTATCGTAATGTTTGAAATTTTTGGTGTTATTCATACTCGGAACGTTTTGACTTTCCAACGATAATTGTATTGCTTACAGTAACTTAAAATATTCATTTCGGCTAAAAATGGAATTAAATCAGGAACATTTTCGAGCGATTATGTTATTCAACTTTCGACCTGGATTACTTTAGCAACAGTGATTCGATTAAGTTAATTCAGGTTTTGGCAATGAAGCAGCATCAAGGTCAGCCAACTATATGAGTGTTTCAAAATGATACGAACTCAACAAAAGCTGTTCGAGCACGAAGCAATTGGTTGCCTGTTTTTTTGAAAAAAATGGACCTTTCGAAAATATATTACTAGAACAACGCAGAACAATAAATTCATTTGTTTGCCAGTTGTCTTTCAAGAAATCAGGACAACCAATCGGATCAAGACGGATCACTCTTCACCACGACAATGCGACTGAAACAACTGCATTTTTTAACTACTCAAAACATCGATTTGATGACTTAACCACCGTATAGTTCTGACTTTGCACTGAATGACTTCTGACCGTATATAAAAATTAAACTGAGACGTCAACGTTTTTCGAGACCTGAAGAGACAGTTGATTGCCGCAAACTAATACGGCTGTGTAAACTGACGTCATTACCGAAAGCTCCGTCAGGATCGTGATGGATCTCTCCGAGCCGAGTTCGATTTCTTCAACCTACTGCTGGAAAAAATAAATGAGCTGCAGATCTGAATAGAGAAGGTACAATCTTGTATAAAAGTAAACGAGGACAAATATATCTCCTGTCATCAAACAAACAGTCGTCGCACTCGCCACTAGGCTCCCATGTCACTGTTGACAACTCTGATAGTGTTTAACGTGGGATCCTGCTGGCGACAGCTTAACTCCACGGTGCTCAAATGCAGAACGGATCAAAACAATGCGTCGATCAGCGCCCTGAAAACTGGGTAACGATTTTCAATACCAAACGGCAGTGTGGCATGGACACACTAACCACCTTGGTAGGGCTCGAGGGCCATATAAAACCTCTGCCGTACTTTGGGTCCGGTACCCGGTTGCAATGCAACTCCACATTCGACTGACAAAGTCAGTTCTTCCCGCAATTTGGGTTTTAACCACAGCCACCACGAGTCTCCACAAAGGGCCAAACCCAATGAGCAGACTGGAGCGAACTCCAGGGGCTACTGCTCCCCGTGGTACCAGGTTAAAGTCTTTGGTATTGATCTTGTAGCCGCATCTACGACCAGTTGAGCTTCCATACAGCCCTGGACTGGTAACCAGGATCTTAGTCGCCTCTTACGACAGGCATGCCTTACCGCGGGTATATTCGGTTTCCCTTCGAACCCGGAGGGGTCCCTCCGTACCCGCAGGGGGATGCCACTGTTGACAGTCATAACTTTGAAGTCGTTGATAATTTCGTCTATCTCGGAACCAGCATTAACACCAACAACACTGTCAGCTTCGAAATCTTACGCAGAATAACCATTGCCAACAGATGCTACTTCGGACTGAGTAGGCAATTGAGAAGTAAAGTCCTCTCCCGATGAACAAAGACCAAACTGTACCACCCATCATTCCCGTCCTGCTATATAGTGCGGGGGCGTGGACGATGACAACAGCTGATGAGTAGGCGTTACCAGTTTTCGTTAGAAATTCGCAGAATTCTTCATTTCGAGCCATTGGAGAGTTCCTAAAAGTGTGCTTTAATATATTTTTATGCCGAAAATCATCTGGCTTGTTGAAAATTCCCGTTAATTTAACGATACATTTTCACAGAATCCAAGCTTCCTGAAATCCGACACCTAAGATCTAGACAAACAATAAACTTAAATACCAAACCTGCTTAAAACAAAAAAAAAACTATGGAAATTTTACTTTTTAGCGTCAGATCATACAATAAACCAGTACAAAATTTTTAAAATAAAATAAAACTCGAAACTAGTTCGCTTGCAACATACATACAGATACATATACATACATATATTATACTTAAACATAATAATAAATTTCCCAAATCTCATAAACAATTATGCTATAATAAACCCGAGCTAATTGGTGTACCGTGTATCCGGTGTGATTAAACGCGACACCACAAACCATCCGCACGGCAATCCATCAGATGAGCTGAGCAGCGAATGGCGAAAGCCAGCGGCCAAATGTGGAGCGCAGCAAAACAATGGCCCACAAAAACAACAGGTGTGTGTTGGGCTTTGTGGAGATTTCGAATTGACGAATATAAATTTTATAAAGTTTTTTTTTCTTATAAAAATACTATGTTTACATACATGCTAAGCACTTTGCCGCAGGAAGGATGAAAATCTTTATTAATTTGATACAAAGTCACATGAAATAACAACAACAAAAACAATCAATGAAAAAAAAATAAATCTAAACAAGCTGAAATGTGTAGAAGAACTAGAAATAGAAAATGAAATTCTTTGAAATAACAAATGCAGTTGTTCGCGTCCATTTGAAATTGGCCAAGAGAAAAAGAATGAGAGCGTGGTAGCAGGAGAGCGTGTTGAAAACAATCATAAATAGTGAATGAGTTGACTGAGTTTTGGTGAGTGTGGGAGTTGCTTTGGGACTTCGATTGCGTGAATCAGTTTATTCACAATTTATTTATTATACAATACAAACTTATTTGCATTACGAGCTGACAACTGCAGCAACAATAACAACTAACACAGGCACACATGTATAAATCTGATCGACGATAGCTGCGCGGCGGAATGCTGACGGAATCATTGTGTGGAGACAAACAGCCTGATTAATTTATCCGGCAAGTGGCAACGCCAGCGGATAAAACTTCGAATCTGCCGACAGCACTAACGGTACTTTGTACTACATACTTATAAACTGTAATACCCTTCACAAATAGAAAGGTTTTCATAAAAGCACTTGATTTTGATTGTTCAGTTTGTATGGCAGCTGTTTGCTATATTGCTCCGATCTGAACAATTTATTGGCAAATTATAGCGTTGCCTTAGAGAAATATCTGTGTTTAATTTCGTAAAGATATCTTTTCAAATAAAGAAGTTTTTCATACAAGGACTTGACTTTCATCGATAAGTTTATATGACAGCTATATTTTATAATGATTCGATCTGAACAATTTCTTCACAGATTATAGCTTTGCTTTGGATAATAGTTCATGTCAAATGCCGTAAAGATATTTTGTCAAATAAAATATTTTTCCATACAAGGATTTGATTTTCATTATTCAGTTTGTATGGCAGCTATATGCTACAGTGTCTCGATCTGAATAATTTCTTCACGGATTGCACCGTTGCCTTAGATAATAATTCATGCCAAATTTGGTGAAGATATCTCGTCAAATGAAAAAGTTTTCCATACAAGCACTTTATTTCAATCGCTCACATTGTATGGCAGCTATATGATATAGTGGTCCGATTACGACCATTCCGACAAATGAGCAGCTTTTTGGCAAGAAAAATATGCGTAAAAAATTTCAGATCGATGTTTCAAAAACTGAGGAACCAGTTTGCATATCTATATACAGACGGTCATGACGAATTTCCTCTAATGTTTCCTTCAGGGAAACCTTAGTATCCCCTGTTCTGGGTATAAATATCTACGTCTGTATATATTTCAGTACCAATTCATCTAATCTAGAGATTAGCCTTGAACACTATGTGTGCGCGAATGTGTGTGTGTGCGCAGGATGAGACGATTATTCAACTCTTCGAATAATGTCACGTGTTTCTATTGAATATTTTCGTAAATCAAATATACACACATTTTATAAGTATATACTATATTATATAAATATATACTCGCATATAGTATAAATTGTAGTGTATTGTTGTTTTTTTCATAATGGCGTCTAAAATCCACAAATCTCTTCATAAGATTGATTAATTTTCTAGCTGCTGAACTTGGAATGCTTAGTGACAACTTAAATAAATCAGTTGATTTACTCTCTCCATACAGTAAACCGACAAAAAAATTAATTTATGAAATCTGCCAAAGGTACTGGCTTAGTGTGTGATATTTTAGAAAACATACTAAATTGTTATTCTATTTTTTATTTCGCCTACTGTATGGCATTTTTTTTATTTTTCTCCATTTTATTTTTTCGAAATTAACATTTCTATGAAATTTGTATGATTTTTTGAATTTTCCACAACTAAATACTTAAATTTGTATGCGAATTATTTGTACTCTTCATTTAAATTTAAAATGTGGCTTAAGAGTTCTGTACAAATACCAACAAATATAAAGATATTTACTGTTTGTATGTACATAAATATTTGCGTGGCATAGCAATTTATCTATTTAATGACTTTAAAAATAAATTTGTTAAAAAAATAGAAGGCTCATTGTCAACAATTGACATAATTATGACGCT
The DNA here is from genome assembly GCF_016617805.1 of Bactrocera tryoni. Taxonomy (NCBI): domain Eukaryota; kingdom Metazoa; phylum Arthropoda; class Insecta; order Diptera; family Tephritidae; genus Bactrocera; species Bactrocera tryoni. The sequence goes on from NC_052501.1 coordinate 8,728,288, forward strand.
TAAGCGACTGGTGGTTCAAGCCGCATGATAAATTCCACAAATCGTGTGGGACATTATGCGCGTTTGTTTGACTTTTGAGGTTAGGCATATTTTTAACTTCGTAAAATTAGTATTTCTGTTTAATAATATTTGCTACGAAACATAATTATTCTAATTTTTCCTGTTTGAGTCAACAATTATTTATATAATAAGTGAGATATTCGAGGGCTGCATTTACTATATAGAATATAATAAGAACATTTACTACTCAGTGAGGCCAGCATAAAAGCCTAGTTTCTTCAATATCCAGAGTTTATTCTATCAAAAGTTTGCGGAAAAAAATTTTTAAAAAAAGTTTGTCGATTTAGCCTTTTTGACAAAAAAACTTTTGTAAATAAAAAAAATATTTAATTAATCCTCAATATTTATTTCGTCACCTTTAAAGTAAACCCCTCCAGATGTAATACACCTATACTATCTATTTTTTCGAATTCTCAAAAAACTTTTCATAAACACTTTTTGGGATGGCCTTCAGCTCTTTCAGCGAATTTTGTTTTATATTTTCGATCGACTGCAAACGGATTCCACGGAGCGGCAATTTCGGTTTGGAGATCAAGAAAACATCACACGGAGCCAAATCTGTTGAATACGGTGGTTGATCGATGGTATTCGTTAGGTTTATGGCTTTAAGGGGCTATACCAGTGTGACACTTCAAGAAAAATACAAATTTTATTCCAAAAATATCCTGTGAAATCGGCAAGTTCGTATCTTGAATAGTTTTTGGATGGCAGAGTTCTAATGTACGACAACTCGCAAGTATAATCATATATGAGTGAAAACTTAAACACGTTTTTCTCGAAACGACATTTAAAAAAAAAAAACTTCAAATTGAAACAGAGAATTGTTGAATACATTTACTATACAATGAGCTACGATCTTTTTGATTGGTTTAAAATTGTCAATTTGGCATTAAAAAACGACCATTTTTACCTAAAAAAACGAATTTTTGTTTTTCAAAATTACGTCATTTTGTTAGTTTTGGATATTTTTCAAAGATCGTAGGTCATTGTATAGGAAATATCTTTAAATTTAATAAACTTTTTGAATTGTTTTGTTTCAGCTACTCATTCGGCCGGAACTTAAAATATAGCTGAAAATATACTTTATTACGTTCAAAGAAGTTCTAATAATTCAATTGCGTACTTTCTCTTAAAAAAATCGCGAAAATCGCCTAATTTTTCATGCGTTACACTGGTATAGCGCCTTAGATTCGGTCACAATCGAGGCTCGGCGCGATGGTAAATTTTCATCGTGTTAAATCCATGAATTGTTTTTCCACATTCCGGCTGTTTTCGACGGATGTCCTCACGCATAAGTCTCAATACGGCCAAATAGAACTCCTTATTTACCGACTGTCCCTCCGCAACAAATTCATGACGCACCAACCACGAATATCTAATAAAAAACAATAAGCGGCTTTGTCGTAGTTTTTTGGTTTCCACCAGTTTCTTCGCCTCCATTTCGATGATTGTTGACTTGTTTGAATATCAAACTAATAAACTCATGTTTAGTTGGCTGTTAGAATGGTCGCCATGAATGCGGGATCGGAAATCGAGCTCTCTAGCTATCTCTTTAATACTTGTCTGAGGATTTTCAAGCACTATATGCTTATTAATATTTTTATCAGTCGAGGAGGTCAAAGGGCGTCCAGAACTAGATATGTCTTGAATGATCTTTAGAACGTCTTTGAAGGCTTTGTATCACTTGTAGGCTTGTTCGCAACGATTCTGCACACGACATTTGATATACCCTGTTCAGGGTATAAAAATGATACGAACTCTCGAACGGGTCATCGAAAACCGGACTCAACGGATACACCATCTGAGGCATAGCCGCGGCCAACATTTGAAAGAGGAAATCTAAAGAATTTCTTTCAAATGATAATAAAGATTCCCCGTTAAATTTGAAAAATTAGAAAAGTAGGGAACCTCGAAATGGATCACCCTTTACAAAATCTGTTTTTAAACCTCAGAAACATGAAGCATTTCAAGGAAAAGGGTTTTGAAAGGAGTAAACGGCTCTAGTAATGATGTTTCGAGACAATCGTATTATGATGCGAACATTACGTATATTCTTGTATGAATTGAGGATGCAGAGGTTCCATTAGCCAAAAAATAGTTTTACTGGTGATAGAAGCAGAGAGCTGTAGAGTTAGAAAATGGGTGGTGACTTGACTTGCCGTGGCATTTCAAATTGATTCCATCTTACTAAGCAAATAGAAAATTAAATAGTGGTTAAAATACATTTTACTGATCGCTTTGTTCATACCTCAGTGCTAATAATGATTAAATGGCTTGCTAATCGCCGAAAGATTCCACAGATCTCTATTAACTTTTAGTTTCGAAGTTAGGATCTGAAATTTTTCGATTCAATGTTCGAGTTCACCGCAGAAAATATTATTTTCGTTGACTTGTGTAGACTTGTACAACTTTGGCTTGTATATCTGTATATTTTGACCATGTCTGGCATGGTTGCATGCAACACGGCTCGCACTGACCCCAGCCACGGTGAATTGTATTGAACCGAGTATGCCAATTGATTTTGTAATTTTAGAATTATTAAAGTGGATTATTTTTCATTGCAATGCAAATGAAAGAAGCACCGCAAGTGCGAAGAAAAAGAATGCTTCGTTGCTCTTTTTCAAAATCACACACATACATACAATAATACATATGAATTGGCAATCATATAAATGCCAACGGTATTATTTTTATACACTCGGCGGCATTTAACCGAATATTTTTTTCCTTCGCATATTCGCAACTGTCAACACAATAACAATATAATCGCGTATTTATTGTATTTTTATTTTATTGCATTATGAGTAGGCATGTACTTATGTAAGTCTATAAGTATGTATGTATGTATGATATGTACGTCAACTTGTACTTGCAGTGTACTTATGCCGTTTGCGCCATCACAACATCTGCTTTCAACACCGTTGTTTGCGCGCAGGTACTTATTTTAGTTGCTGATTATTTTGTTATTTCACATTCTTTATCCACGTGTTTCTTTCATTGCTCTTCTCCATTTTATATGCGTCTGCTTGTCACATAAGCGAAGTTATATGGTTAAATTACGCAAATGAAATAACTCAATGTTGATATTGCTGTCATATAATGGTGGCAACCTTGCTTGCAAATGAACTAGTTCCCAACTGGTTCGGTTTGCACTAGTGCTTAATTGTATAAATGTCTAATTTTAAAAAATTAGGCATAATTTGATTAAAAAAGTTGTTTTTTTATTTTTTTGAAGCCTAAAAATACTGAAGATCCGAGGAACACCTGAAAAAAAGCAGTTTTTCGGCGGATTTTCAAAAAAAATTTTAATAAATTTTTTTAAAAATTAAGTTTACATTTATACACATTTTAAAAGTACACAGTGAAATTTTCGAGGAAAACAATTAAATATTTTTTGAGTTAGAGGCGATTTTCGTCGGCCGTAAAATAAGTAGTCCCACACTGCTTCAGTCATTCCGGCTTTCTTCGTGGATGAAAACTAAAAACAAACTCACTAAGATGTTCTTTGACAAAGTGGTGGTGTACAAAGAAAGAATTTTATCCAAAGAAGGGTCCAGAAGAACTGTGCAGAGAACTACACATTATATAAAGAATATTCTAAAGTTTATACTCATTGGATTATTTGTTTTCGAGTAATCAATGCAGCAAATGAAAAAGAACTGCGCTCAAAGAAAAACTGATGGAACTGACTACACCAGCTGCACCAAACCAAAAAATTTTTTTTGTAGGCCAGTGTTGTTATTCTTCAAAATCTTTCGCAGAACCTTTCTCTCGAAAACTCGTAACGTCGACTCATCAGATGTTGTCATCGTCCGTGCTTCTGAATTACAGAGTTTGGCCTTTGTTCGTCCAGAGAGATAGACGAAATTATCTACGACTTCGATGTTATGACTGTCAACAGTGACTTGAGAGTCAAGTCGCAAGTACGACAACTGTTTGTTCGATGACGCGAGATTTTTCGTCTTGCCCTCGTTCACTCCCAGACCCATTTGTTTCGCTTCCTTATCTAGTCTGGAGAAAGCAGAACTAACAGCGCGGGTGTTGAGGCCAAGGATATCAATATCATCGGGGTACGCCAGCAACTATACACTCTTATGGAAGATTGCACCTGCAGCTTGAATTACTTTCTCCTGGAGTAGATTGAGGAAGTCCCACGATAGGGATTCGCCTCGTCTGAAACCTCTTTCCGTATAGAACGGCTGGGAACGTGAGGAAAGTTTCACTTGGAAATGTCCAGAAACGATTGTTTTATATATTGCTCAAGCAGCTCACGACTCACGGTCTTGGACCAAGTATCCTCTGAGTAGCGAAACGTCCCCTCACCAGATTTGTGCGCTGGGTTTGGGACCCGCCACTTAAAAAACCTTACCAATGAAAAGAAGGAAGTCTTGCATAGATGTTTGAAAGAAACGCTGTCTACAGTGCCACAGGCATTGGATCTGAAAGGCATTACTATACATTCTGTAAGACCGATGGATTGATTTGAGGTAATTTATAGCCTCCAACGATACTATGAATGATATTTGATGACATGAAGGTTATTAGTGTTCTTTAGATCCCTCGTCTCATGCACACATATATGTAGAAGATCTGAGGTAAAAAAAATTTATAAAAATTTACTTTCTATTCAATATTAAAGTCCTTTTCAAATATTAGTCTATAGATTGGTCACTTAACAATTTCTCATTAAACTATACAAATTTCTCCTGTTGTAATTTAAAAGCAGGGTCTGAGATTGATCATTACAAATTTGTCGAATGAATTGGAGTAATAGAAAAATATATACCAGTTATTTCGGCTAAACAGAGTGCATATATATTTATTACTCATATCCTTCCAGGATACTTTGAAGGATCCTTGATGATATAAATTTTACTCATTTGATTTTATTTACAACCCCAAGACCCAAAAATATTCACTGTACGAGGGACTTACTTACTAAGGTTACTTATGTATAAGTCTTAAATCATTATTCTTCTTTATTAACGTAGTCTCAAGGCATAGCTAATGACATAATAGCCCTAAATCATTTGCGGTTAATTATTATGACTAAAATTTCACGAAAGTTTCATTTTACTATGTTCATTAGAGTGATTAAAAAAAAAAAAATTTCGTTTGGTACTCTGAAAAATAGGTACCTAGACACCTCTAAGAAAGCCGCTCCAAAAATCTATTCATAATAATTTTTTTTCATTGAGTTATAAAATTCATAAGAAATAAAAAATTTTCCCTAAAATAATCAAACTTTAACTGTTAATATCTTTTAAACGTTTGGGTTTACGAAAAAATCATAATAGACCTTTCTTAAGGTGTCTAGAAACCTATTTTTCCGAGTACCAAACGAAAAAAAAATTTTTTTTTTGAATCACTCTAATGTTCATATACGGATAAATGTATATATTTTTTATAAATATTGCCAACTCATATCTCTAAATGTAACCGAAAGTGTGAAATTTAAGAATTCACAAAAAAATAGACAAATAGACAAATCGAAACAAGTAAATAAACGAATCAAATAGTTAGGTTAACATGCACTAAAGTTTGTGCCTGAAAATTCATTAGATTGTTACTAAGCATGTTTAAGGGCTCCCACTAGGAAAGTTGAAGGGCTCGTAACGAGAGAGCATTGAAAAACTACTGCTTGGGTTCGCAAGTTTTCTTCCTAAAAGTGATAACTGTGCCATGTTGAATACGAGTTCCCTGAACGGAACTTGACGGATTATTTCGCTGGTATTTGCCTCTCTAAAGCTTTCTCTCTATTGACTATTTCTGGCTGATTCAATAATATTATCATTTCTGTCGAACTGTCGCTATCTATCTTCTACCATCCGATGAACTTTTTTTCTAATTTGGTACAACCTTTATTTTTACGATTTGTCTGCTAATTTTTACCGTGAAAAAAAGTAAAACAATTGAAATTTTCCATTGGAATCACGGCTACGAAATTATTCAAATTGTTGCAGAAGCGTTTTGGGAGTCTACTTTATGACGAACTCAAGTATTTGAGTGGACACAAAGCGCTCATTGAAGGTCGAGTAGTCTTCGGAAACTAGTTTCCTGAGTGTCGTCCATCCAATCTTTGTTAATGATAACAACAACGAAAAAGTTAAAGACATAAAGACATGCGCCTAAAATCATCATATTGGCGTCAAAGATATAGCAAAGGATCTCAACATGGATCGCCACAAAACATTTTGGTTAATGGGTATCAAGTGTGTCAATGCTAGAGTCATACCAAATGAGCTGACTTTTTTGCAAAAAACGACGTTTGCTAGAGGTCAGAAAAGAGATGCTTCACAACGTTACGTTAGGATCATTAATTCATCAGTTTTTTTTGGAAGTCCGGGTCAAATTTGATCAAATGGTATACACTATTCCATGGCGGAATTTTTTCTCAACAACTATCTGAGAGACTCCAAGATACAACAATTGCCAGTTCGAAATCAGTTCAACTGCTCTAAACTTTTCCCTGTAGGCTTCTCCAGCTATCAAATGTTTGTGCTGCCAGGTATGTACATATGTGTCTGTGTTTGGGTTCTGCCATGTGTGGAAATTCGTCATCCCAACCGTGGAACCGTGGCGAAATAAATACAATACTTACCATTTAACTGTTGTTTATGGCTCATCGGTCATTTACACCGAAAATCAATATTTATTTTCGCTCGAAAGCATTATCGCGCGCCCAGTGGTGTGCATGGTGTTTTCCGCGACTAGTATACACACACACACGCAAACATATATTTTGTCTACTAATGTGTGTCTGTTTGTTGTTGTTTCGATGTTTTATCTATTTCCTTTTTACATTTAATGCTTTACGAATTTGCGACAAGTCTGGCCACATCGAATAGCAAATTAGGCAAACAAAATTAAATTTGATGACAATTCGAGTGTGCACTGAACTGGTGGATAAACAAAATGACAAAAGTACAACAAATTAAAAACAAAAAGAATTGAAAACGAAAAAATTAGATAACCAATGGTTACGAAATACACTCACACAAACACGTAGGCAAATTGCAATAAAAATTGTATCTTCAAATTGCATACAAAATTTCCGCTGAATTTTTAATGGTTTTATTCGAAAATGGATAAAATGCATAAAATATGCTTAATACTCGTAGTTTAGCAAATTTATAACCATATTTCTTGGTATCTTATTAGTATTGCTAAATAAACAGTTATATTTGGGACTTGATCGTAAATCACATCGAGTATGTGCTATGTGCGTGTGACTGTAATCGTCATTGACGAATGGTTAAACATGGCAAGATCTTTCGAGTTTATCTCTAAAAAGAAAAAACAGTTGCTTTGAAACGGAAATTATCGATTGAAAATGATGGACCTTTTCTGAAAAGTTGGGATATAAAAAGCTTAGTTTATCCCAAATTTTGTGAAAGAATTTGTTTCTTGTTTTGAAAAATTAAAATCAAAACTTAATTATTTGAACTTTTCACATATATTTTAAGGTTATGGGAAAAAGGGTTAGTACAGAATACCCTTAAAAACTCAAGCTCTACCTACGATCCAACAAATCCACAACCCATTCCCACGACAGTCGGGACCACATAACCGGAACGGACCAGGACTGTTTTCCGACCAAGGACAGTCAACTCGGCAGAAATCTGCCGCTACAACAACAACTTTTCGACCAAAAATCTCTCGTAAATTATCCTTCTTTTTATTTTGATTATAATCTCATTCTTATCCAATCAGTTTCATCCTACCATTACTTTTTTATTAAAAAAAATATCGATCCAGGTATTATCATTTAAAATAATATTCTTTGGCATTTTTGTTTTAAAGATTATCTCTTTGAATTGTTGGCCGCGGCTGCATCTCAGATGGTCCATCCGTTGAATCCAATTTTCGATGATTTGTTTGATCATTTCGACTGGTAGCTGGTGAATGACACGCGTGATGTCTTGCTCCAATTCCTGAATCACACGATCGTGGTGGCCAATCACCAGCCTGAAACGTGAAGTTATCATTTTCGAAGAATTATGGACTGGCAATTTTACTTGTTTACATACGCATTGAGTCAGAAGTGGGCCTCACGCTGATCAAAATTTGGCTAGAAAAAGTCAAATCTTTTTGGAACTTTTCAAGAGCGCATAGAATGAATCGACGTCGCTTGAGAAGGTCGAGCGGCTTTAGTTCTGGCACAAGTTGTATTTTGTACGCTTTCAATTGAAGATCTCGACGTAAAATGCGTCAGTCCGAGTTGCTGCGAACAGCACCAAATCGACAAAAAAAGGCTATTGAAAAGAGTACCGCTACTTGGATAACCCGTTATTATGATATATAAAACACTGCAGACGAAAATGTTTAACAAAGGGCAACAGAAGATTGCATTTATCTGGTTTCTAGGATACAAGTTGCCTTAGAATGCAATTACGTGAAATAACCTCTCAGAGAATACATTTAAGTACAATTTTAATACAGAAACTGTCACAGCTGAGCAATTACTGAGGAGAAGAAGGTATTTGCTCGGTCTTAAAGTCTAAAGCCCTAGAACCATCACTCTCTCCACTAATGCGCTCTTTTCGATAAATCCTAACTAAAGTTTATCTTTACTTGATTCCATTGTAACTAAAGTCCAGCTTTTAATTGGGACTGAGTTTTTCGAATTGTATTGGAATGGACGAAAAAAAAATGTGAACCTAATCTTTGGAACCAACTTTCATCGAGCACATCACTTTTTATCATTTATCTCCGAATTTATTTTACTCTCCCCAACTTTAGTATTCGTATCGTTGATATACTCTGAACGGAATTTACCATTAGGTTGCCAAGCCTAAAATGACAACTTAACCGGCACCGGACATTCACTAAATAACTGGCAAGCGATGGTCAAAAAATATGCTTCGGTGGAACTCAACTTACACCCGGGTCGAGATGAAATCGAAGCTAATGAGAAAAATATAAAAAAATACACATACATACATACAATTTTTCGAACAGAATACAGATCGTGAGGTATGCACCAATTTAAAGAGCTCCCATTCCGAAATGAGCGCAATCCAAGAAAAGGTAAACAAGATTCCTTACCGCTATTTACCCTTATCGATGTGTTGTTGCGGTCTGAAAAATGTGAAGTGGTCATTGCAGCGGTCATAATGCACAAACTCCTGCTGTTAAGACTGTTGCTTGGCGGCTTTCTGCTACAATTGCAAGATTCTTATTGTTGTTGTAGTTTCTTTAATTTTTTTTCAGTTTTTGTTGTTTCACTGCTTTGGCCGGCTGGTCAATTGCTCGACTGGCAACTTGCAGATTGCAGACTGTTGGGTGACAACACGGTTGTTAGCCTAATTGTCATCAGACGAGAGCCGAGACGCTGAGGCGCTGCTGTGACTCTTGCCGTTGCTGCTGCTGCTGCGGCGGCGCCTCGGTTGTGCGCGCTTGCCGGTGGCCGTTGGATATGTGAAGATGCCGCAGCCAAAGATAAATGATGCCTAATTGACATGTTTGCCAAGAAGGTGCGACCGAGCGACAGAGTGCGATTGCCGAGCCAGACGCCTTGGTGGGTAGCAGGCAACTCTATAGCCATGTGTGTTTGTATGTACATATGTGTTGGGTTTGTATATATGTAAAGCACTAATGTCATAGCTGTAGGCGCATATTGTCATAACGCTCCGAATGGGTGGTCATATGCGCTTAATTGTCAGTTGTGGCAAAGAGCAACAACAACAATGCCAGTTTAAATAAACGATTATGACATTAACAACTAAGCCAAATGTGGAGAAGGTGGACACTAATTTGACAGTTCAATTGGTATTTGAATTAAGAAATAAAATGGCTACGTAATACATACTCACATGTATACATTCATATATATGTGCATATGTATGTATGTACCTACATTTAATGTAAAGTCAAAAAATATGTAAAATTGAGGAAATTCAGAATTCTGTGACTAACTAATATGAAGTGACGTTCAAAGCCAGAGAAACAGAATTTCTTTCACTGGAAACTATTCGGGAGGAAAAGTTCGTTTCGTTTTTTGATAAGGGCGCTGACTCTGGATGCATAGCGTCTGATCAAATTTGACCCGGATTTTAATACAAATCTTTGTAATCCGCACGGCTGGGATGGTCTTCCGTAGCTTAAGCGCATGGCTCTGGCCTTCAAGGGGCTCATTGCCAAGCGATTTTTTCAGTTTCGAAAACAGAAAAAGTTTACAGGGAGCCTAATCTTACGAATATTGCGGCTGAGCAATGACTCTGGTTCGCGTTTCAGCAAAAAGTCCATCACAATCATGCTAAAATGTGGAGATGCATTATTTTGGCGAAAAATCCAAGAACTGTCTACCCACAAATACTGTATTTTACGAGGTTTTACTTCACGTAGAGGCCTCACAAAGGACAAGTAATATTCTTAATGACCGTATAATCCTATGGAACGAATTAATGGTTCCCAACAGCACGGTAATCATAGATAATGATGAGCATAACCTCGTTTTTTGACCGACTTTGGCGTAGTTTTTTCAGTTTCAGCTCATTATCTAGATTGTTGGACAGTTTCGATAAACCAAAGTCTTGTCACCAGCAATGATGCGTTTGATTGCCAAGCATCTCAAGTGCGATCTCTACTCGTCATAATGCCATACCCAAAACATTAACCGAAATATTGAATCGATCCGTAATAGATGTGGAGATCCTCTGCTATATATCTGAAGCCAATACGACGATTTTGAAGCAGTCTTCTTGAATGTTTCGATACTTTCGTCATTAGCAATGGGGGATAGTCGCATAAATAGCACCTCACCTCGATAATCGAAGATAACTGTCGACATAACCTTGATTTTTGACCTGCTTTGACGTGGTTTTTTGACTTCGGATCGCTTTTACTACGACATTCGGCCGATTGATCGTTTGTTTTCGGGTCGTAAGCATATATTCAAGAATCATCGCCAGTAGTAATACGTTTTATGACATCCTGGTAGTCGGTAGGTTGTTTCACAGACGTTAACGCGACGCTCTTTTGCGAAAAATTTGAGTGATTTTGGAACCAATCGTCCTTTCATTTTGCTTAGGCCCAAATGATCTTTCAAAGTAGTTTTCACTGATCTTTGCGATATTCCAACGATGATAGTAAAATCTCTAATTGTTAATCGTCGATTCTCAAGCACCAATTCCTTTATTTTATGACTTGTTGATTATCAGTTGATGTTGATAGCCATGAACGTTGTTGATAGATAGAACGTGGTTCGTCGTCAACGCGTTCTCAATACTCTTTGAATAAATTGTACCAATCAAAAATAACTACTCGCCACAAACAATTATCACCGAAGGCCTTTTCCAAAATTTTGAAAGTTTCACCACCAGAAAGAACTTCTTTACTCTTGGGTTTTCGCGCGAAATTTAAATGAAAAATCTTACTATTTATTGCCCACAACACTACATATTTTTCGGCCCTCATACAACGATCATGATTGTCTGACCTACTAAAATTTAATTAGCCACCACAAATGGATTTCATAAAGCTGATAGCCTCGGCAGAATCTCAGTAAAAGACGCAAGCTGAGATTATGCTAATTTTAAATGACTAAAAGCAAGCGGGAAATGATTTGCGAAAATAAAATATTTCAAGAAAAAGTGGTTACATCCAAAAAGGCTGATACTTTTATGCCCTAATCTATTTATATTAATAAATACACAAAATTAGTGTTTGCTAATTGGTTTTTCTATATATAGATTGGGGCGTAGCCCAACACAAGCCGCTTCGCACAAGCTACCTACATATGTACATACATACACACATACGCAGACGTAGTTATGTATTTGCCGAATCGCATGATTTCTTATAAGCATATAATATAATATGAAATAACTGAAAAAAATGTTTACTTGTACTAAAAGCTATAATTAAGTTTAATTATTTCATATGCAAAACTCAAGTGACGTTGATTAATGGACGTGCCAAAATTCGTTGCTTGTGAATAGCGGTAGAGTACACAAGCGCAAGATAGAGAGCGAAGATTAGAAAGAGAGGTTGATAGAGGCTGATAGAGAATGAAATAGTATATAATTGGATAAAAATGGAGAATTATAAAATTGATGGACGTAGACAATAAAGCATATATGTATGTATGTATGTATATATGTATTTATACATAGGTATGGTAAATGGGTGGCCATAGTGACTGCGTGTGGTGGAGTATGGGAGCTTTCCTATACTACCAAAATTCCCGAGATACATACATATGTATCATGTATAGGTGTATAAAATATTTTAAATAATAGGACATGTATGTATAGAGCTGTTTACATTGGCAGACTCTCCTCCCAAAACTCTAAACATAAACTGATCCAATGACTCGGACTGGTACATTTAAACTATAAGACTTTTTCATTTCATTTGCAAATTTTTGGATTTTTTTTTTCAAAATCGGCATCTAGTATTGGTCGAAAAAGAGATGCTTGACGAAGTTGCTGAGGACGCATCGTTACGGTAACGCAACGAGAAAACGAAAAAAACCATATCAAAGTCGGTCAAAAATCAAAGTGATGTCCATGTTGTTGTTGTTGTAGCGCCAGAACACATTCCTCTAGTAATTTAGAGGAATGATGTGGGGTTGACAGTCCTTGATCGGACAAAAATTCGGGTCCGTTCCGGTTACTTAGGCCCAAGTTTTGTGGGAGTGGAAGTGATGCCCATCGTTCTCTTTGGTTACCATGATGTTGTTCACTATAAATTGCTTCCAAGCGTCAAACGGTTAATAAAGAATACTACTTTGCCTCTCTGAGGCCTCTACATGAAGCAAGTCGTCGTAAATGACAGAATTTTTGGGTAGAAAATGTACAATTCGCCGCCAGCTTGTAATATGAATGTGACTGAATTTTGACTAAACACGAAACGAGAGTCAACGCTCAGCCCCATACGCCAGATTTGGCTGCCAGTGTCTTTTCTTTGTTTTTAAAGCTGATAAGTCCGCCATTAAAATTTATTAGCTGAAGGCACTGAAGGCAGTTAATGACTTATAACAACAAAAATGCACTGCTTTTCGTCAATCCGGGTCAAATTTGATCATATGTTAAAATGTGTAGTATGCAAAATTATTCGTCAATCCGAGTCCAATTTGATCGTATGCTAAATTAGTGTAATATAAAGAATGATGTTAAATGGTTTTCTAGTTGTCTATATTCTTATTTTATCGAAATTCCAAAATCGTTTCCAACAAATTTCGCTGTGCGATTCATTATCTGCGGCTACCAGCGCTGCGAGTTTTGCTATAAAATGTTGTATAAATACTTGTAAATAGCTGTGACGGCAGCAGCAATAATTTTATATAAATAATTTGCCACTAATAGCGCGCGATAAAATACAAAGTAAATAGAAACATTTTAATTGCACTTTAATGTCGCTCACCATTTGTCGGGTGGAAATTAGAAATTCCACAGATAAGAATTTAGCTGCAATTAAATTGTTTGCTTTTCTTAAATACAACATGCATATACCATCCACATATATACACACATATATATATATATATATTTAATATCTATTTCGCTTTAATGACTATTTGTGCTCGTACTTCGACGACCGATTCGTGGCTTTATCGCAATTTTCCTGAATAAATTGTTTGTGAGCGGAATTGATTTATTATAATTACCAGTATTTGGCATGCTTACTCATGGGTATTTACAATACTTTATCTACAATGGTGACACGATATGCATATGTATATATATACTATATATATAAGTATATGTATTCGTTTATTAAGGTGTATAGGTAAATGTGCATATTTGTGTTTGTTTAGTTAAAATTTTTTTTCATGGGGCTTTTATTTAATTTATTTTTAAACGCTTAAGCATATGCCGATTTGCAAAGTCGATATATAGCTACATATGTATGAGTGCACTCAGAGCTGCACTATCTCCAGTGGAGTACCCCAAGGCTCCGTTTTAGGCCCGTTAAGGTCTATGGAACCTGATGTACAAGGTGATGTACAAGGGGCTAGGAATACATCCGCCAAAAAATGTGGAAATAATCTCATAAGTGGATGACCTCAGAGTGGTGGCATTGCCTAAATATACGAACGGCCTCCGGATCAAATGCAATGACCTCCTGATTGGTTTCCTACCGCGAGTCTAGAGCTGTCTGAGCAGAAAACAGAAGTCTTGCTTATAAGCTCCAGGGAAATTGTAGAAAAGATATCGCTCGCCAAAGGAGAATGTGATATTATTTCAGAGCTACAGTTGAAGTGTAATAGTGGACTCCAAATTCAAGGAGAACTTGGTCATGTAAAGCCAATAAAATCTATAATGCTTTATCTAGGATGTTGGCAAATAAAAGCTGTGTGCGTTCTAGCCGACGATTCTTGATAGCTAAGGTAATGTGATCAGTTATACTGTATGCGGCTCCAATATGGATACAGGCGCTAGACATAAAACCACAAGCCAGATCAATTAACGCAGTGCATAGGCTTTCTGCAATACGCGTGATAAGTGCTTGCCGAACCAAATCTAACGACGCTGCTGAGGTATAGAATGGCGCCAACTGACATCCACGGAGACAACTTTTCAGTGTCGGCAAACTTTATGCAAAGGACGGTGGACCCGCAGATTGATTCCTGACATACATTCGTGGATAGATAGACAACATGGGGATCTGTATTTGCACCTGATCCAAAGAACCTACATATACTTGTACAAATATCATCATGACTTTAGACCATATTGTCCGACATGTACAGAGCGTATAGGACACTCTGACCACGTACTTTATCATTGCCTTCGGTTTTCAAGTATAAGGGAAAAGCTGAAAACCACACTTGGACGTCCACTGTGTCTCACTGTGGAAAATTTGACTGCACTTATGTACGAGTCTTCTGTAAAATGGAAAGCTGCCAGCGAAGCGGCAGCTCTAATTATGATAAGATTGAGACATTTACAACAGATTAGGCGTCAGCCTGGTCCGTCCAATATAGGAGACTTAAATGTCTTCTTCTCTCCCATGAAACAATACCTAGCCCAGTGGTCCCGTGGGAGAGACATGAGAAGGGAGTAGGTTAGGTTGAGCGGATTAAAGTCCGGCACTCTGAGTTTCGTTGCTTTCTACAACTATAAAAAGAAAAATATATATATATCTATCAGAATTGGCACATATTTTCATCCGCACCATATGCTTCGCAGAGCTGCCATCTGCTGGTAGGCTTCGAGGGTATCCGATAAATGAAAGGGCTTGAAAGTTTTAAGCTATCAGAAACGACTAATGGTTTCTATGATCTCGGAGGCTCACCAATAGCTTCGGAAGTAGCCGTTATTAGAAAAAACACTGGCTGTAATAGGGATATGAATCAAGTCCTCTAAGGTGGTTTCACTATACCACATTGTCCGCTATAATTACATGAAATCGTTTTTTTAATTCAGGAGGTTTCTAAAAATACCTTTGTTTTTAACGAAATACTTTGAGGAAAACTCTGTGCAGCGTTACAAAGGTTTTGCTTGGCTGGACTTCGCAAGAAAGCAAATGTCATGACCAATCAAAATTAAGGTAGCGATAATCGATACTAAGGAAATTAGACGCTGAAAAATCACTTAAGACGGCACAAAGCCCATTGCGCTTTATCATGGGAGATCGCGTAATCTTGTAGAGACCCCATGTTTCATAGATTTGCAACAAGGAAAAAAATGAGTAAATCATGAAGAAGCCCAAAGCTTGTGCAATGATACTTTGAACTAGTACTAGAACAGAACAGCTTCCGGCTAGATGTCCATTAAACTCGTGCGTTTACATGTTTGTTAAATTCAGAATCCACAATTCTTTATAATTTGTTTTTTGAAGTTCGTCAGTCTAACATTCTATTTCCGCACTTTGATCGTTTTCATATTTCCAATTCCGTTCGCAATTTCCTGGAGAAGTGGCGTTCTTCAGTAGTGTGCCTTGGCGATTTCAGCAAAAGACATGTTCTGAGAATATGCATGTGTTAGTTTGTAGGTTATGCACAAGCGTGTACGGAAATGCATGCAAAACTTTACGCGCTAACCACATGTGGCATGCAAATACAGGCAAGCGACTTGGTCGCTAATAATTCACTTTCTTCTGCTGGACTTTGTTCTAATTTGCTCGGTGATCTTGGGTGAAGGCCACACGATATTCAGTCGATATCAGTTTTAGTTAATATGAAGCGATTTCTGGAGGGAAAAGGAATTTTTATCGAACAGGAAGATAAACCAATATTAAGAAATCTGTAATCCAAATTTTGTAAAGAGCTCAGACCGATGCTCATAATATCATATTTTAGTGAGTATATGCCCCTTATAATGCGATAATATTTTTTCCTTGGCATTAATATCGTAAGTCGTCCTGGACCGATAACACAAAACTGCGCCAATTGCCTCTATCATTTGCGAGGTCCCGTCAGCTGTATATCCTAACGGTAGACAGGTCGTTATGCACTTGATCATTCTATTGGATGCATGAG
Source organism: Bactrocera tryoni (assembly GCF_016617805.1). Classification (NCBI taxonomy): domain Eukaryota; kingdom Metazoa; phylum Arthropoda; class Insecta; order Diptera; family Tephritidae; genus Bactrocera; species Bactrocera tryoni. The sequence goes on from NC_052501.1 coordinate 8,744,777, forward strand.
CGCCCTTCTTCAGTTATCTATACATACATAGGTCTCAAATCGGAGAAGCTTTTTGCTTGAGTATTGTCTTCTATCTGTACGATGTGGCTTAACCATAGTTTCACGAACATTCAACATTCTATCTTCTTCGGTACTTAAAGCTTTATGCTGAGGGCTCCAAAGACCTCACGGAGAAAAGTTCTATTGAAAGCTCTAAGTGCTTTCTCATTTCGATTCATCATTGTCGATGCTTCTGCGCCATAAAATTTGACGGGAATGATAAGCAAATTATAGAGCGTAATTTTTTTCGCCGATTGAGATATCTGCTTCTCAATTTCCTAACGTTACCATAAAAATGCATCTAGAAAAAACGAGCATAATAAGTCTGGACGCGTTAATCGGCAGGGACTCTGTTTTATGTTCTATCAAGGACCAATACTATTTTGTCACAAAATCTTGTCTACAAGACAAAACCACCTAAACATAGGTATTTGGAAACGGGCTTCCGATTTATACTGATTGGTAAATCGACGACAAGGTGTCGAAAGTAGTTCCGACCGAAACCTTTATCCAAACCCGCCAATACACAATGATCCTTTTTGCCAAACCCCAGTTTATATGGTCTTAATCGAGAACCATATTCCATACCCCTTTTATGTGTATTTAAGTTACGTGTGAATGTAAGAAAATATAATATGTCATCAGTGAGCGAGAGAGAGAGAGAGATTGAAGGCAATATTAACAATAACAAAATTTTGCAATTTTTTTCCAACAGTTTATAGATCAAGGGCCCGTAGTCTATATCCCAGGAGCTCGTTTTCTCTCCACTGCATGTTATGTAACCTATAATAGATTTACTTAGGGACGTTTTCTAAATGTATGTTTAGCAACCATCTACCAGTTAAATGCTGGTTAACTTTGCCGAAATAAGGAGTCTCGGTTAAGTTAACCAGAACTTTTCTGATGCTAAACAGACATTGTGGAAACGGTTCTTAAAGTATTGTCTATACTCTTCGTCTACTTCTAACAAATTTTGTTGTTCTTCTTCTTTTCATGTTCTCCGCCTGTATATGTACATACATAGGTATGTATATTTCTAAGAGCCGGCAACAAATCGATTGATCGTGTGGCACACGCTGTGCTCGTAAAACTTTGATCGTGCATTGATGTTTTGCTGCTTGCCGACGCTTCACCACACCTTCACCGCTTCGTACTTGCCGCAGCTAACATATCGCATTACTTCCTTGTTGTTATTGTAAAAGGTACTAATGTTGTCAACTAGTTTTGCAGTGTCTCCCCCCACATCTCACTAACATTTTTTTCAAATAATGTTGTTGTTGCTTTGTGACTTGTGGCTATTGTTGTTGCTATTTTTTTTAGTTCCGAGTGAATGGCTGCTTCAATGTGGCATGTGTGGCAAGTGGTATGTGTGGTAGGTGGCATGTGTAGCAAGCAGCAGGTGCCAGTTGGCAATCATGGATTGCGGCTGTAATCTAAGGGCTTGCGACTCGCTGCTGCCTCGCCTAATGCCATTTTGGCGGCGCGCTAACTATGGAGTATGACGTTGGCGCTGATCCATTGTGATTATCATTGGATAGCGTAACTCAGCCGTGTTAAAGTGAAGGGGTAAAAACAAAAACAGCAACAGCAAAAGGTAGAAAAATCATAGTTTAAAGCGGTTTCCAATTGATTAGGCTGGCCTGCTCTGCACCGAAAGCAGCAGCTGCTGCCTGATCGTCCTACTCGTTTACTTGTTGCTGTTGTGTTTGTCCGTCTAATATGGCGTTGTCTAAGCGAAAAGGGACTCTTTAGTTGCCACATGCAATTAAAAAATGCTAAAATAATAGTAATTGTTGTATTTGTAGGCGTTTGCGCGAACTTGAAAGTAGTCGCTGGGCTTTGTGAGAGTGAGCGTAGGAGCTTATATAAGTTATAGTTACATTTGTATGTACATACATATATAACTTTGACTAATTAAAAAATGCATCACGTACCATTTGAAGTGTTTTCCCTTTATGATTTAGTCGTCTAGGATTATGTTTGTATGTGTGCACATTTATATAATTTACTTAGAAAAAATTTGTGCTGCCTGATTTGTCACTGAAAGCCAGTTAGAAATGTGCAGCGAATTGCATTTTTCCCCTATTTAAATAATTTTCCTAATTCGCTTTCTTTCAGCTTGATACCAGTACGTATGTATGTACATATGTATGTCTCGAAAGGAATGCTTTTGGTTCTAACTTACACTGCGAGAGTAGTGTTATATTATAAAAGTAGTGTTAGAAATTTTCATTGTATAAGAACGCAAATTCTGGACGTTGCTGACGACTATATACATACATATAGTGAATAAGTATTGTAGATGAAACTAGTTCTTATAATTAGCTGCAAGTATTAGACAAAAAGCTTTAGAACTCATTGAACTATTTATTAGAGTTGATTCCAGCTTATAATGTCGGTATAGGCAAGTGAGGTGAGTACTTGACCGCTACCCGTGGGGTTGTTCAATAGACCATCCCTTTTCCGGCTATTCTACCGACTATGAAAAACTACTAAGAACTTTTAATCCTTCCGAAACGTTCCGAAACTTTCTGAAACTTTATTGTTTTCTATTAAATAACATTAAGTCATACTCCACAAAGTAGAGGAGACCCATCAAAGATGGGCTCTCTCTACATATAAAGTTAAATACCACGTATAGTCTGGCTATTGTTGAAAGTATGGAAGCTATAGCTATGAACCATAAAGAAACTGTCAAAAATTCTTGGTGCACTTGTCCTTTCTGCTTACGAGGGATGTATCAAAACATATTTTGGATTGATATTGATTTTGTTTGGTATTTTCTGAAAGTCAATACTTTGATTTTTTTTCATAAAACTTGATATTAAGACTTGTATTCCATCGCTAGCTCTTCATCAACACTAGCTGCGGACTACCATACCACTGCAGTATCTTTTAAGTGAAGAAGGCTGCTATCAAGATAGCTGTAGAAGTAATACTCCGAAGTGCAGCTACTTTCAGAAAGGTGTGTTCTAGGCTATATTAACCACTTCGGTATGAGCGTCGACTATAGCCGACTGCCACAGATAACCTCACAAAGCCGAGCGTCGACTATAATCGGCAGCCCGAAATTTTATTTTATCTCTACAGTATCCGCAGTGTCCGCCTGTAATGAAAAACAAGCTTTCAGTGTTTCAAGGCTTATATCATCACATATCTATTGACGAACGAGGCAGCGCGCGGACGGTGAATGCTCGAAACTCGCTCCAAGGCTAGTCAAAGAGCGTCAGGCAGAATTTTTGGGTGCCTGGTCGGTGCAGAACCGATTTGAAAGCAAATCGGCTCAGCTTGTCCAGACTGACATAGCAACATTACGGTAGACACATCTTCGGCGAACTTCGCGAATAACTGGGATTGATATTCACCACCTTAACAAACTTGTGGAAAGTTAATAACGCTTCGTCGATCTATGAGGATCTGGTGATCTATTGTTAGTAGTTTTTGGGTATCATGAAGGACCTACGTTCGCAACTGTCGAAATGAGATCCTGTACTACCTTTAACGAGAAACAGATATTTTTTTGTTATAAAGATTTTCACTTATTGGTCAAAACTGGCATTTAGAATTTGATGTGACTGCTACAACTGCAGTAAACCGAAATGCATTTGAGGTTATATAGATTTCATTTTTTATCTGCACCTAAGCAAGAAAGAGAAGGTTTACTAAGTTTCCCGATTCGCTTCAACATTTTTTTGAACCTCTGCAAGGCTTAGAAAGATACAAGATTTTCAAACGAGTGCAGGAGATGTGCTAAACTGAATGCAGGATCGAAGATTGCATCACTAAGAGCGGCGGATGTTTACGAAGCAAGTCTTACCAACTAAGACCCTTCACTATCACAGAAGATTTGTTTCAAAGGAATAATTAGCTCTTAACGAAGATACTTAAAAATTAGAAGAATAACAAAACATTCATATCTTAAAACTTTCGAAATAAAATAGATTTGCTAGGCTGACATTATAATTTGGCTTCTACTTTTCATACAAATCGGAACAGGTGCGCGGACGTATCTCGAAATTTTTCAATTATACACACACTCACACACACACATACATAGAAATGAGACGAGGAATTAATTTGTTTCACTTTTCCTGATATTCTTGTATTTCCTTCTAATAACATTGTGCAACAAATCTCCACTTAATAAAATTAATTGCTACAAAAAGTATGCAACAACAAGAGCGAACGCGGCAACATGTAGCTAAGCGAGAGAACATAAAATAGATTTGTTGACTTCGCCTGATTTGTTTTCGGCCAAATGGAAAAATAAGCGTAGAAACAACAAGCGCAACATGTTCACAAACACACGCACATAAACGCAACGCACACACACATACTCGAAAAACACACACGATTTAATAGACAATGCGATTTTTGTAAGACACTAGGTTTTAGCAGCCAGTCGAGTGGCCAATACTGGAAATACACACACACGCACACACACACATTAATATGTATGTATGCACTAGAAATTGCGCGTGTGTCCGTGCTCTGGTGCGTGAGCGGTGGGTGGGATGCTTATTGGAAGCAAATCTGTGAAAATCAAAAAGTGAATGGAATCACAACAACTTACAACAAACACACAAAGTTGAGAAAAATTTTGTACCACAAACTCCCACATACATTTACAGTTATTGCTTTGTATTGCCCTGTGTGAGCATTAATATAAAAATGTATGAATAGAAAAATGTAGAACGCTTAAGAAAAGCAAAAAAAAAAAAATGAAATTAACACATGAGAAGATTTAATGTGGGAACATTTTACATGGACAGGAACACCGCTCATGCAGCTTACGCTAAGAACTGTGATTGTTGTTGCTGTTCATTATAGAGTTTGTTTTGTTGCTGTTGGTACAATTTCGCCGACGGCATGTTGCAACTCGCCTCACGTGTAAATGATTTATAATATTCTTTTAGTTACATACATATGTACATAAGTAAAGAAGTATGCATGTATGTGTGTATACTAAGTTTACTTTGTTGAAAATTTAAAGTTATGTCTCGATAAATTTTAGATAAGAAACTTCTGACTGGATATACGATAAGAGTTTAAAAAGAATGTTTCTCGATTTTGATCGCTTCGTTTGTAATGACATCTATATACATATATAGCATAGGGGTAATAAAAAGACGTTTCAAAATTGCATATATCAAAAACTAAAGGACTGGTTCGCAGATACAGGCGGACAAACAGACGGTTATGTTCCACGATAGTCGGGTCTATCACCTCTTTGTCGATTTCAAAGCTGCTTTTGAAAGCACGGAAAGGCTATGCTTTATGCCGTTTATGCCGTTATGTCTGAATTTAATATCTCCACAAACTTACGTTGAGCAATACCAAAAAACTCCGTTAGGATCGGGAAGGACTTCTCCAAACCGTTGGATACCAAACGAGGTTTCTACAAGTCAATCATAATCACCGTCCTGTTATATGGTGCAGAGGAATGAACGATGACAACATCTGATGAATCGACTTTTGGAGAGAAAGGTACTGCGAAAGATTTATGGCGAATATCGCATTTGGTGGAACGATGAGGTGAATGAGATATATGACGACATTGACATAGTTCAGCGAATTAAGAGACAATGGCTACGCTGGCTAGGTCATGTCGACCGTATGGATGAAAACGCTCCAGCTCTGCGAGTTTTCGACGCAATACCCGCCGGAGGTACACTTTGTAGGAAAGGCCAGATGAAGAATGACCTGACTACGCTTGAAATTTGCAATTGGCGACAAACAGCGAAAAGGAAGAACGACGAGCGCACTGTTCTATACTTGGCTATAACCGCATTAGCGGTATCTACGCTAATATAGAAGAGGAAGAAGAAATTGGATCTACATACCAGAACGGACTCGGATTTCTTATCTGGTCATGTATTGTCAATTCGAGAGAATTCTACTTTTGCAACAACAACAAACACAAAAACAATAACGGATTTGTCAAGAAGGAACGTCTGCCTTCAAGGTAGTTCCCTTGTTCAGGGTAGAAATATTAATTACATATATCATCCCATGTCGACAAAGCGCCTAGAGCCTGCCAGAGTCAACCAACGGTCTTGCGTATTAAGAACAGTGGAGGATACTCATCTTCCTTGCTGCAACTTTGACAGGTTGCGTCCTCCACAAGCTTTAGCCACACTGGGTGAGTGACAATGCACTTTCCTAAGAGCTAGTAGTGCAATAAATCTTTTGCGTATCACGCGGAAATGCTGGTTGTGGATAAGCGCTTGTTGGATTTGCGCGAGGCTCATGGATTCAACACCAGTACGCACGAAGGCAGGAGAACCGGCTCTGTCGAGTCGTGATGGGATTTGTTCAACGGCTAAGAGTTACCAACGTTTCCGCTGTGACCAAGCATCCACTACTGCTGTTGGTTGCCACTTCTGCTTGAAAGACACTACAATGCTCTGGCAGTCCGAAGCGAGAGTTGATTGAGAGCTCTCGGCAGCCCCTTCCAAACTTCCCTTTGATTATATTTGGTAAAAAGCTCACTTCTCTTATTCTCCAGCGACTCCGCGCAACCCATATAACTCGAGGAGGTAGAGGCTAACTTTTTTTATTTAATTTAATGTAACATTTTGCCATTCAGCCCTAAGATGCTGTCACTTCGTATGCGATGGCTTTAGTGGAAATCCTTTACTTTTGCAGAGCCGTCGGTAGAAATGCACAGAGCCGAATTTCACTGACATATTTGTCGTTTTTCGTTGGTATTCTTCTTTCTTTCTACTTCCCCTTTCGCTATCCTTAGAACCTCAAATAATAAAAGAAACAATTATTATTACTAAGATTTCAACATACAACGGTTTTAAACCCAGTTGAACTTGATTCAACTAGTATCACATTTGCATATTTTTTCAATTCTTAAAGTGATGGTTATGTACATACATATGTATGTATGTATATTTGTTTGCATGGGTATATTTATATAAACGCTGAAATAACCATGGCGCAAACCGGTATGGAAAAGTCACCATCTAAGAAATTCGTATGTATGTACATATGTATGTTTGCATGTATTTACTAACCGCACCAACAAATAACCAACCAAACAACCAAGCCAATAACAACAACTAGCAGCAACAATAACATTAAACAAGCAATACTGCAAGCAAGTCAAAGAGCGAAGAACTCGCCCTTCATTAAAATAATATTGAGCGGGAGCCGGACACAATCTTACATTTTTACTCAGCTGTGCTCCAAGTTGAATGTTGGAGCAATTGCTTGGCTCACAAGCTTCGCGTGGAAACAATTTGAGAATGTAAACAGTTTTGCTATTCCACAATGAAATTTTCTGAGCATTGAAATGAAGGTGGAACAAAACAAAATGCGAGAATGAAATTTCTCTGAGAGTGTTCCGTTCTATGCATTTTCTCGAAGCTGGCATACGGGAAAAGAACATACGGCGAGAACATAAACTTATTCAAAAATTGATAATGCTACAAATTTGCGTTAGAAATATGTTGACTAAACCAGATATTTTGGTGTTGTCCAAAATTTAAGTGTTTGTTTCAATTTTATGTGCGTGAACTTGATTTCTTCGTACTGAAGACCTGTACTGTCTTTCAAGCCTACATTTCTTTTATAACACATCTAAGGCGGCTAATAAGAGGTCACTAGGACATCTAAAGGAGAATAGTAATCGGCGCTCGATCAAAAGTATCATTGTTTCGAATCTACCGATAGCACTTTTTCCGAGAGACGACATTATCAAGAGAAGTTACCTTGAAAAGAGATACAAAGTCTCACTGGGCAATAAAAGTGAATGGGAGGACTCCATCCTCGATAAATACCTTTGTATGAGCACATGAAAAACTACGTAAAGCGGAAAAGGTTTCTAGAAATCGGCCCTGCCAGCAAATTCGCGGCCTTTGAAAGACCAAGCTGTTTCCGGGAGAGTTCGTTCCGAAACGACTCAAGAAACTAAATGTTCTCTCTTAAGTTAACTGGTGGAAACTTACCGGGGTTAGGTCTCTAAAAATACAGCCTTTGGATAAAATCCGGTTCAATTCCGGTAACGTAGAACCGGCTGTTGTGGGAATTACTAGTTAGCCAGCAGAGGAAATTTCTATCACCTCGTACGCTGATGATTGCACGATAATGACGTCGGGCAATGGAATCGATGGCATGTGCCCAAACATAAACAGATTTCTCCGACCTTTCTGGCTTCCTCGCTGCACGAAATTTAACACTCTCCCACACTAAATTCACAGCAACAATATTCACACACTGTACGAAGGAGGACAGACTTGATCTTAATATTGCAGTCGATGGCGTTAGGATTCCAACTGTCAATAACCCTAAGATTTTTGGTGTGACTTTCGACAGCCTGTGCTTTTTCACTGCAATAAAATCCTCAAGTCGCTTGCCGGGAGCATCATCAGGAAAATACAAAGAAACGTCGTTGGCAACATACAAGGCAATCGGCCGAACGGTCCTTAACTGTGCCGCACCAATATGGTCGCCTGGATGCAGTGAAGCGCAAACGAGGAAGCTACAGACATGTCAGAATACTGCACTCCGGATTACAACGGGATGCCTCTTTATTACTCCCATCAAACATCTGCACAGTGTGGCCCACATGCTCCCAGTTAAGGAACATAATGAACTCCTCTCCAATTAGAGTTTCTGTTGGGCTGCTTTCGTAGAAATCATCTTTATCTATTTGAAACGGAACCGCCTCCTCGGAGTATCAAAAGGTCCTTCCTCAACTGGTTGAATTTCCGGTCTTGAAATTATAAAATCGATTATACCACAGTCGTTAATAAATAAGAAAAAGCCATCAACTTCAATCAAAAGTCATCTACTTCCAATATTATATGGGAATTCCTTAATTCAAGCAGCGTTCTAACAGTGAATTCGAGTTTGTGCGGAAATTCCATAAAACTGTTCTAACCAGTATGGTTTATGTAAAGCAATTGGAGCTTGTAGACTCCTGCTGGGAGTTTGTTAGCATTAACCATTGTATTCCAGTGTCATAGCCACTTTATTGTTTCAGAGTCCCACAATTGTTCCTCTTTTATACATACATACATATATGTATCTCTGTAATATATGTATGCCTATAATCCGGTGTTTATATCTGCATTGACCTTCGATCGCACCGGCATGTATTATAATTTCAACACATTCAATACTAAGTATATCTCTCAGCTTCGGTATTTTCTCAGAACTTTACTTTTTCGAGTAAAAATAAAATATATAACATTAAATCTTAACTTCAACTGTAGACTTCTAGACTTGGAAGCACGGCAAATTTATTATGAAAGCAAACATTTCCCAGAAATTTAATTTTCCTTGTTCAATAACGGTATACAGATACTATGAGTAATAGCTCAATCGTGTTGAAGTTCTGGCGGATTTACGCACTCCACACGGTTGCGTCCCCAACGCAGCGACAATGTCTATCTCCTGTGCGTGGCAATATACACTGTAGAGCTCATAAATGCCAGCAACAATTGGCAAGATTGTTGTACAGATATGAAAGGAAATAATTTGCAGTAAAGTACCCCACAACAACAAGTCAAAGTGCAATAAAAGTTGGCAAGTATGCTTCAAGTAGATAAAATAGGCAAATATTAAAATATTGCCGATAAGATGGGGATAATTTCGGATGGAGCATAATATTACATGTTAAAGATTCTTCTAAGATTAACAAATATACTCAGCAACTCTATCTATATACTAAGGAAGCAGTTGAGAAGTTAAGTCCCTTCTCTTACTCAGCATATCCAATACGTAAAATGTTCTCGAATTCATGACAACTGTTGATAAATAAAATACAAAATAAAATAGAGGATTAAATTGTGTTGGAAAGACCCAGAGGAAAGGCTCTTGACTATACGTAGCTGAGAGCTGCCGCGAGTTAGCGAAAGGACGTTGGGTATCAGTATAGGCACCGTGTTTTTTGCGATCCCCATTTCCATGAAGCTTCTCCGATGGTAGTACTTTTAGAATTGAAAATCTCACACACTCGTATCGAATTACAGAAAGCGCTTGAAGCAATCATCATTCAAATCCGTTTTGATCCATGTTGGCATGAGGTAGATCCTCCTATTGATTGTAGTCTCCTTTGATAAGTAGAAGGAATTTACCTTCTATGACAGATTTATGCATATGAGGGCGTCGGGTTTTCAATTTTAGGACAGACTAGCAGCTTATAGCGCTACATGGTCTTAGATATCTCCTTTCATCTTTCTCGAGCGCTCAGAAATGGATGTATGGTATATATCATGGTTGAAACTAGGAAAGTATCCCAAGCATAATTAAGAAAAATCGGCAAAGTTTCTCTCCCAAAACAAATATATGTAATACTGAATGTTGTTATGGCTGCTCCAGTAGGTGTCTCAGGTTCCAATAATCTCCGTGTCTTCTGCCACGCATTGCATATCAAGGCTAGTGCGGAGCAAATTTTTACTTTAATCAGGTTATTAACGTACTTTATAGAGGAACATTCTACATAACTGGAATCAGCTCCGAGTTATCACGAAGTCCATATCTACCGCTTAACCCCGTGGGCTTCTCGCTGCAAAGGAGTTGCTCGCTGGCAGCCGCACTTCTTCATGGACAGATGTGGTTCCCACGACAGATGGATCTACGTAACCGGAACGGAACCGGTTTATTACCTGAATAAGAACTGAGAACTCGCCAGCACTCCACCAAATTAATTGGGAATATTTTCAGCCCAATAACGACATGGACAGGTGCTGTCCTTTTCAGACTTCTGTGGGCTCTTCAGCAGATCAAGTGAGTGAGTGAGTGAGCTTCGAAGAGTCTCCAAGTGGCAGTTACATCCTGAATGCATCGCAAGAAAGTTGCAAGAAATTATGATCTCAAAAATATAATGCAGGATCGCTACATACCGCCACCCCTGCGCCACACCTCTCCGCACCATAAGTGCATAATATCAATTTCTCCGACAGCAATCGATCAGCAGCAGCGATTGTCGTTTTTGTCGCTTGGCGAAATCGTCAATACAGCACGACGATCATTATAAGTTGCTGTTGCTATTGTTGTTGTTTTTGTTACTGTTGCAACGTCATATGGTGTGTATATTTTTGCACGGGCCCGATAATTGATTGCGGCATAATTTATGTCATTTGTCGACAACTTTGCTGCGGCGCTCCGCACTCCTCTGCTCCTCCGCGCCAGCGCTGGGTGTATGCGTGTGCGTGCCATTTGCAGAATTCCGAATTAAACGATGCACAGCGAATCACAGCGCGAATGCACGGCCGCGTACCATCCGCGCTGCGGCGGCGAGCGCGTCACCAGCCACTTGCTGGCGCAGCGGTAGGCGCTGCTAGCCAATAGCACCTAAAAGCAACAACAACAACAAAAGTGCCATACTTTTCTGCAAGTCTATTAACATTTCGTATTTCTTCACATTTTGTGTTTCGTACACATTCGCCGGCGGGTACATAGTACGGGCGTGTGTGTGGCTGTGTGTGTTTGAGGGGCGGCAGGCGTATGTGTTGCTGTTAAGTTAATGAACTCGTCGCATGCATAGCGATCTTTGTTGCGAATTTGTGTGTGACTCGCCGTTGCGCTGCATGCGGGCGGCAGCTGGCAGCCTACACACACACACTCACTCACTTACTAACGCATACATAGTTGCATTCAGCATCCGTGTGCATTATATTGCAGCTCGCGTACGCGGCAATCCGTCAGCACATTAACACCACATATTTATGACGTATGTATGTATGTATATGCATAAATCTCCATTCTTGGTATATAAAACTGAAATGTTGTAAATATATTTATGTGGCATACACTTAAATTGCATTCATAAATACGTACATAAATAGTTATGAAAGTGCAAATGGCACACGATTTCGTATGCAAATACACGTTTGCGCATTTAACTGATTTTGCGAAAATAATAAAACATTTTTAGTTGCATGCGAATGCTTGGGAACCACTGTGGATCCCAAGGCTCGTTGTTATTATAGTTTTTTCTGTATATTAAAATTGTATGTCGTCTAAGTTTTAACCTCTAACTAATAATTAAATAATACAGCTTCACACGTCTTAATGGCAATCGCATTTCCAAACCGAATCAAAAAAAAAATCTGAATATTGGTAAGACACGGAAAGTTTTTAGATCACCTCCTGTCCATTTCTAATATGAAAAAGCTCTTCATACAATTCTTTGCATATTTTTAAAAGTAGTTTAGAGTTTGCAGAAACATGACTTCTCAATTGCTTGTTCAGTCCGAAGTAGCACCTGTTGGCAAGAGTTATTTTGCGTTGGATTTCGAGACTGCATTGTTGTTGGTGTTAATGCTGGTTCCATAGTCCAAATTATCTACGACTTCGAAGTTATGACTGTCAACAGTGACATGGGAGCCTAGTCGCGAGTGCGAGAACTGTTTGTTTGACTCTTCTTCTTCTTAATTGGCGTAGACACCGCTTACGCGATTATAGCCGAGTTAACAACAGCGCGCCAGTCGTTTATCCTTTTCGCTACGTGGCGCCAATTAGATATTTCAAGCGAAGCCAGGTCCTTCTCCACTTGGTCCTTCCAACGGAGTGGAGGTCTTCCTCTTCCTCTGCTTCCCCCGGCGGGTAAAGCGTCGAATACTTTCAGAGCTGGAGTGTTTTCGTCCATTCGGACAACATGACCTAGCCAGCGTAGCCGCTGTCTTTTAATTCGCTGAACTATGTCAATGCCGTCATATATCTCGTACAGCTCATGGCTCCATCGAATGCGATATTCGCCGTGGCTAACGCGCAAAGGACCATACATCTTTCGCAGAACTTTTCTCTCGAAAACTCGCAACGTCGACTCATCCGTTGTTGACATCGTCCAAGCCTCTGCACCATATAGCAGGACGGGAATTATGAATGACTTATAGAGTTTGGTTTTTGTTTGTGGAGAGAGGACTTTGCTTCTCAATTGCCTACTCATTCCGAAGTAACACCTGTTGGCAAGAGTTATTCTGCGTTGGATTTCTAGGCAGACATTGTTGGTGGTGTTTACGCTGGCGCGAGCGCGACGACTGTTTGTTTGATAACAGGAGATATTTCGTCTTACCCTCGTTCACTGCCAGACCCATTTCTTTTGCTTCCTTGTCCAGCCTGAAGAAATCAGAACTAACGGCGCGGGTGTTGAGGCCGATGATATCAATATCATCGGCATACGCCAGCAGCTGTACACTCTTATAGAAGATGGTACCTTCTCTATTTAGTTCAGCGGCTCGAACTATTTTCTCCAAAAGCAGGTTGAAAAAGTCGCACGATAGGGAATCGCCTTGTCTGAAACCTTGTTTGGTATCGAACGCCTCGGCGTGGTTCTTCTCGATCTTGACGGATATTTTGGTATTGCACAACATCAGCTTACACAGCCGTATTAGTTTTGCGGGGATACCAAATTCAGACATCGCGGCAAAATGGCCTTTTCGTGCTGTCAAAAGCAGTTTTAAAGTCGACGAAGAGGTGGTGTGTGTCGATCCTCCTTTAACGGGTCTTTTCTAAGATTTGGCATATGGTGAATATCTGGACGGTTGTTGATTTTCAAGGCCTAAAGCCACACTGATATGGTCAGTTTTTTGACGGTGGGCTTTAATCTTTCACACAGTACGCTCAATAGAACATTATATTCAATATTGAGGAGGCTTATCCCACGGTAGTCGACGCAGATAATGGCGTCTCCCTTCTAGTGAATTGGGCAGAACACACTTAAATTACAATCGTCGGGCATGCTTTCGACGAACCTAAATCTACAAAAAGGCTGATGTATGCTCCTTATCAGTTCTACGCCGCCGCTTTGCTGCGCTTCAGGCGGGTAATTGCTATTCGAACTTCTCCACGGTCGAGCAATGGAACGTCCGCTCCATCATCATCGATTGTGGAATCGGGTTAACCATCTCCTGCTGTAATAACTCACTGTTATTCAGCAGGCTGGAGAAGTGTTCCTCCATAATTTCAGTGTGCTCAGGGCATCAGTCATTACATCACCTCTGGGGGTTCTACAAAAGACCTGGATTGAAACACTCTTTTTTATATTCGTGCGAAGTTGACCTTCATATGCCAATCAATATGTTTGGCAGCTGCTTATCTAAAACCCGAAAAGATTGTCTGGTATTTTTTACAATTAAAATAAGTAGAATAACGACTACGCGTGAAGTTTTTGGTTTACGATAGAATCAGGGCTATAAAATCTTTGAAATTGCTGCAAAAGGGGTTTCGGGCAGTCTACTTTATCACGAACACAAGTATTTGAGTGGTACAAAGCATTCGTGAAGTCTTGGTTTTCCATCGTACATCCATCTCTGCAGTGGCGTAGCAACAACTTCGGGCGCCCGGGGCCAAGGATGTTCTGCCGCCCCCCTTTATTTACCTACCTACAAGTTTCATGAGGTGGTTCGAACAAAAGTGAATTTTTTCAAAATATCTTCGATATTAAGAATATAAAATTTAGGAACTAGAAGCCACAGAATTTCTGAAGTTCCAAAATTCTCACTATACGGTTTTTGAGGAAATTGATAGTAAATTTACAAGACATCTTATTAAAAGCCATAGAAAAAAGATCTTTTAGCAAACTTAAATTGATCAAGATATAAGACAAATTCAAAGACTGAAGAGTATTCCAGTAAAAATTAATATTTTTCTTTGTGATCTTTTATAATAAATTTTGTAAAAAAATTTGTTGAAATATTTTTCTGAATATTAAAAAACAGCGAAGATCGTTCTGTCGCCCCCAAGACGTTGCGCCCGGGGCGACGACCCTCTTCGCTCCCCTTCGGTTAATTAATATTGTATTATTATGAGATGTTGAGTTAGATCTAGTATGGCTAGTCTTGATTCCGCTGAGAATCATGAGAATTTTTGACTCTGCATTTTTTTGAGAAACGAACATTTGTTTTATTGATAAAAAAAAAACAACAATGCCTTTATTCCAGTTTTTTTGTTTTTTAATTGTAAAGAAATATATACTATATTTTTTTTAATTCTCAAGTAAGCTCTATATGGTCTCAATGCAATTAGTTACAAACGTGACGCTGCATGTCCCACTAACGTATACTTTATAATTTTTCATGGACGTACATATGTATACCAGAACCGTCAGTAATGATTCATATACAAATTTCCATACATACATACATACATACATACATGCATACTTATACATATGTTTGTATGTACAGACGCATTCATATTCATAACCACAAAGTAAATAATTAATTTAAACACTTTGTCCGTCTTCGATGCATTGAGCGCGCTGCTTCCCCTTGCCGATGCGCATGCCTACAAGCGCGACACCTTCCTACAACCTATAACGGCTAATTCAATAATCAGTTAAACGTCAACTTGGACAATGCAACGTTTTGTCAACGCTTTCGACAAATAGGCCAACAACTCCACACATTCAGTGCAAACGACGCAAAGCCGTGGGATATTTTTTCAAAACACCCTACGTGAATGTACATACGTATATATGTACATATGTACTTATGTATGTAAGTGTATGTATATAGTACTGTCCACTAATTATCCATCGACCTCGGTGTTGATGACAATAAATCAAGATGAATGCATCATTCTTTCATGTTATTCAATGCAGATCTGTCTGTGAGTAGGTGGAATGACTTATGCTCATATATTTATGTACATATGTATGTTAAGTGTATGGCATCTTGCAGTAATCACAAAAACATAATGCGAATATACATACATACATTCATATATCTCACCACAAAGCTATGCATTTACATATGTATGTCAAACGGACCAACTATATTACAGCGGTTTGCTTGATTGGTATTTGAAAAACGATTTCTTGTTTACTTTTGTGATTTTTCATTATTTTTTTAACTATTTAAAGATTTTAGCTCACTAGGCCATACTATTTTCAATGAAAATTCCTTAAACACTTTAGAGGAACAGTCAACAATTGCGAATTATTGAAAATTTGAAAAATAACATATGATCAAATTTGACCCGGACTAAAAATAACCAATTTTTTCATTTTTTTTGTATATCAACCTATATTATAGCCTTTAAAGAAGGCTCCTGAGCCAATACAAGCTTGCTATAAGACTGGGATGACCTTCAGGGCCTTCAGCGCTTTGCGGATTTTTTTTTTTTTGCTTTCCACTCATTTTTGGAGTGACAGGGACTAAATTGTTGAAGAAGTCTGGGTACTAGTAATGATGCATTTGCTGATTGTAAAGTCCTCAACTACGTTGTCAAGCATCTCTTGATCTCTATGATGCCAAGCCGATGATTTCCCAGCACTGTTTCTTAGTATTGTGTGGCATTTTATCATGGAAAGTCTTACGCCTTAACAACGTTTACAAACGGTTCAACTTTAATACGAAAAATCACGTTCTGTAAATAATGTGTTTCCTGCGCTTCGCTCAACTTATGGTCAGCATAATCGGCCTACTGAGCATTCTGTTCGCAACTACATCAGCTTGGGACCCAGCATTCATTATTGGATAATATTCGACCGAATAGATCACGTCCAGCACACAGTAAAGAAAATATAGCAGTCGTAGATCAGAGTGTACACGAAGACCGTGGAAAGTCGATTCGGCGCCGTTTGCGGCAAGTCCGACTGACTTATGGAACGACTTGGCGCATTTTACTTCGAGATCTTAACTTGAAAGCGTACAAAATACAACTTGTGCAAGAACTGAAGCCACTCGACCTTCTCAAGGGACATTGCTTCGCTCTAAAGGCTATTGAAACGTTCCAAAAAGATCCGACGTTTTCGAAACCAAATAACAATATGGGACGAAGCGCAACCTAAAAAGATGCCTTGTCACCCAGAAAAAACAACGGTTGGATGTGGTTTGTGCACCGGTGGAATCATCAGTCCAATATTTCTTCAAAGATGATGACGGTTATGCCGTCAATGGCGACCGTTTTCATGCCGTGATAACCGCCTATTTGATACCTTAAATTGAAGCTCTTGATCTCGGCGACATTTGGCTTCAACAAGACGGCGCCACTTCCCACACATCGCATCAAATAGATTGGTCAACAAGATCGTGTGATGTCACACCGTCAGACTTTTTTCTGATGGGATGTGTAAAGTATATGCGGACAATCCCGAAATGCTCGAAAGTCATCGAAAAATGGACTCAAAGAACGGACCATCTATGAAGTAGCCGTGGCCAACATTTGAAGGAAATAATCTTCAAAAAATAAATACCAAAGAATGTTCTTTCGAATGATAATAAACATTCCCCATTAAATTTGGAATTTCTGTATTTTCTCTTTAAAAAGTTAGGAGCCTCAAAATGGATCACCGTTTATAACTATACTCGTATGTATGTATATCTTTTTCAAATTCCTTCATGTATGTGACACCAAAAGAAACGTTTACTAATTTAATTTATTTTTAATTCAAGCAATGATAACAGTTCAACCCTTTGGCACCACCTCAACCTATGTAAATGATATTTTAATTACATAGTAAATGGGATAACAATTACACAATTACATTATGTATGTACGTATGTATGTGCCTAGGCATGTACTTATGGAGAATGCGACATTTCATTGTGTTAAATAGAGAACAGCAAAGTAGAGAATGGCTTATAAATGATTTATTGCCTTCTTTTATAAGCACACAAACACACATACACACATTTCTGCATGACCATATACATTGACTTGTACTTAGCAATAAACTGACAATATTACAGCGTCTCACAAACGCTTGTCACTGTTCAAATTAAAATTCTATCATGTCCTCTTACACGAGCTCAGCGCTGGTAATCTTCTTTCAATGAATGCATTTTGTTTTCTTTTTTGTACGCTCAGTATTTTGTTTTTGTTGTTGGCTCTTTGGTTGGTTGGTGGCTACATGTCACATCATTATTTGAATTTTCCATTTTTTCCCATGTCATTCCACCGAAGAATTCAAAGTAGCTGTGTGCCGGTGTTTCAGCAAGAGTGTTGGTGTATATGTATGTGTCGATGTTCCAGCAACGTTTTGTGTAGGTGTAGCGACGCTGACATCCACCTGGTCTCGTCTAGTCGTTCGAATTATTTGTTCGGCATGACTTTGCAGAAATGTTTCATGATTGGCTTATTGACTTTTTGATAGCAGAGTGGCTTCCAGTTAAAAGACACGCCTTTTGGGATTGGTGGCGCTTAGAGGTTGAACGAGAAAATGTTGAAGAACAGATTCGGTGTTGATAATGTCGTTATGAATGTACATTTTAATTTCCTTTGTAAGTTTTGATCTATGAAAAGAATCGGAATGTTTGTTTATTCCTCATAATTCATAAACAATTGAGTTATATAATTTCCGTTAAGAAGAAAAGAGTTTATATGTAATAGAAATATGACAGTTTAAACACAGGTTACACCGTTATTTCAAGAATTTATTTATGTTTATTCACAGAAAGTCTTCAAGAACAATCAGAATATGTTGTTCCACGATTTTGAAATAGTTACCCTTAATGATTCTAGAATAGAATTCTACGGTTTGAACATTTGTAAGAAATGGGTGTGGCTCAGCCCTCTTATAAGTTTAATGTACATATCTCAAAAACCAATAAAGCTGTATCAACGAAAATTCAGTAGAGGGCGTTCCTAGCTAACGAAAATCGGGTAAATGGTCAGTTGAGAATCAGGACAAATATTTTCGAGCGACGTGTTTCTGTGAGTGGGGAAAGCCAAAATGCAGCGTTCGTTAGAGCAGAAGTACGCGATTAAGTTCTGTGTGAAACTAGGTAAATCTGAGACATAGACCTCTGATATGATCAAGCAAAGGTGGTAAGAAGTGGTGTGTTTCGATGGCATCAGGAATTTTTGGAGGACCGGGAAAAGGTCGCTGATGAAGACCGTGATGGGAGGCCTGCGACTTCAACAAACACCGACAATGTGACTCGTGTGCGTGTTAAATTTATCAAAATCCGTGGTTCATGACATTGAGACGGAGCACTTGAACATGCGCAAGTTGTGCGCGAGGATAGTCCCAAAAACGCTCACTGACGACCAGAAATTGCGGCGAGTTGAAGTGTGCCAAGAAAACTTGAACATGTGTTAAAGTGACCTCCAATTTTTGAATTACGTAATTACAGGTGACGAGTTATGGATCTTTGATTTCTTCTTTGTTTCCTTGCCTGAAAAGGCCGATGAAAGGCAAGCATTTTGAGACGACAGAGGGGATCCAAGCAGCATGCACCTCGGCTCTCAAGGCTATTCCGGAGAATGCCTTCCGTGACGCCTTCAATGCTTGGAAATCGCGCTGGCAGCGCTGCATCGACGCAGAAGGAGCCTATTTTGAAAGTTTTTAAAGAATTGTAACGATTGGTTCAATAAATTTTTTTAAATCGATTCAGTTTTATTACTTTCCGACAAATCCTGTATGGTCCTCAGTGCCTATGTCCTGATTTTTTATGAATAGATCGGTCAATCTTTGAGATATATTACAGAAATCGGGGAAAATCTTATACTGTTAGTAATGTGCTCTGATCTCAATAATCGGGTAAATACTTTCAGTTGTCTTTATAACATTTAGATCGCTTAATCTGTGAGGTACATTCAACCCAGATAGTTAATATGTCGTGGTGTCAGAAGTGCGCAAAATATCTAGTCAATACTACCCCCAGCCCCATATAGAAAGTGTTTCAATCTTTAGGTTCACTTTACATCAACTTCTTGTCAACAAATGAGACATTTTAACGAGATTTTTAATTTGATTTATATTTTAAAACATTGTACGATTTAGCGCTGAATAAAAATTACATCCATTGTAATATTTATCAGGTTCTTAGTTTATAAACCACTTCCACATTAAATACACTCGTTAGAAATAATTTTTCCAGTGTGTTTTTGTTTGTCTGTATTCTCAATAAACCTAAGGGTTTATCAATCGCTGGGTTTCTTGAGACATAATTTTCATGAATGAATTTTGATTGATTAAGCTTTTGGCTAATTATAAAACATTGCAGCAATAAAAACACAACACACGTTGCAAACTAAGACACTAATCGCAAATTGTATTTTTGAGATGCGCGACTGGTTTGCTTTTGTTGGCAAGAATAGACTAGCAACCACCAGAGACAGGCCCAGCGGTTATGAATTCAATCATTTTTCATAAAAGTTGAATAAACTACTTATATATACATATATATGTATGTACATACATATGTATATATACATATATATATATATTGAATAAACTACTTTGTATTGTATATATGTATATATAATCTTTCTATACGCAAATTATCGCCTAATCCACGGTTATGATGAATTAAGCAATAAATTTTTGAATGATTTTAAAAGTCCAATACTTTAAAGCGAACTTGAAAATTTACATAAATAAGAATTATACCAAGTGGAATATTCCACGCCATTCAGAACATATAAATGCTTTAGAGCCTGTGGCAAAAAGCAGACTAATGAAAGAATATTTTTATTATATATATGTATGTATGTGTATATGTGTACATATGAAATTGATTATACTTTAATTGCTATTTTCGGCTTAGTTCCAATTTTAAATGAGTCTCGGCTGTCAAAGCAACAGTCGAAAAAGTTAGTGGAGCCCAAAGAGTGAAATATTACTGTGGACAAAAAATAGTAAGACTTTTTAATTTAAATTTTTCCGAAAGCTTATTCGTGCAAATATTCTTTTTCTATATTGGTATGACTGTCAGTGACATCTGTGCCAAATATCACATCAAAATAATCATTAGTGTTTGGTTTACGCTTGCCTTCCTGAAGTACATAAAGTTCATTCGGAATGGATTCAGAATGTTGGAAAAGGTGATAATTGTTTGTCACGAGCAAGTGTTTTTGATTGATACAAAATATTCAAAGAGGTCGAGAACGAGTTTATGACGAACCACGACCAGGACGCCCATCAACATCAACTGATGATCAACACGTCGATAAAATAAAAAAAATTGTCAGAGATCTTACTGGCATCGTGATAATATCGGAGGGATCCGTGAGAAACATTTTGAAAGATCATTTGGACTTAAAGGTGAGAGCACTCAAATGCTTTCCGACTACCAGGATTATTACTAGCGCTAAGAGTTGAATATAAGTTTACATCTCGGAAGAGGTCGAATATCGTGGTAAGGTGGGCCGAAACCGAAAATTCCACGTCAAACCAGGTCAAATATCGAGGTTACATTGACAGTTTTCTTCAATTATCGAGGTTTGGTGCACTCCGAATTACTTCCGACCGGACAAACAGCGTGCCGCAATCACCGTAATCGTCTGATTTAGCTCCGTGTGACTTCTGGTGGACCATTTTTTGTTAAAAACTTCTTCCTCCGACCCGGTACATTTACCAATACTTTACTTAAAATGTAATTTGTAACTCTTAAGAAAAAGATTGAAGTCAAATTTATGGAACTTAAAGACTAAGGTGATTCAGAGTTGGAGATATTTTGACTTCTTGTGAAATTAAAAAGATTTGGACATCTCAGAAAAGCAAGTAAGCGGTTGAGACAATCAATAAAACATGAATTCAATTTCAATCACAATATCTTTGCTAAATAATGTCGATAAGGAATACTCAACAATATCTAGATCAGAGAAGTTCTCTTTTTTACACAGATGAAGACTGAAAAATAGGCTAGGTTAGATTCTTATTTCTTCCCATCCATGAAGCTCCCTAGCGCTACTAAATTCAAAAATCTTACTCTTAAATTCTGTATTATACATACGAACAATAATTAATTGCATATCTAGCAAAAGCCTTTGATTACTATACTCTTCATAGTAATAGAAGTTCTGGCTTTCTTAAACCGGCTGATTTTAAAGCGACTAGTAAATTTCGTCTACCAAATCCTTAATTTAGCCTTTTCCAATATTTAGCAAGCCACAGATATTAAAGTTCCCATTTTGTAAACCAAGATGATTAAGCCGAGGAGGCCGCATACTCTTACAAACGACAAGAAACAATTGTGGTTCATCTTGGAGGCCGCAAGTCAAATGTCTTCTGTTGTGATTGATATCAAAATGGCACGCCTACACCAACAAAAAATAAATAATAATAATAAAACTCGCGGAAATGGCGTGAAGAACGCAGCGCAACTGCAATGATAGCTCAACGATCGCGCGCCGCGTCTGCCGTTGAACCGTGTGCCAACTGTGCACATTAAATTTATTACAACAACTCGAGGCATATCAAAAAACTTCATACATCATTTTAGTTGGCAAAGCAATGCAACTCGTATGCCTTTGTACAGACATTAGGGTGGTACTTAAATGTTAAATGTTAAAAGTTAATTTGATTTGCTTAACCCACGCAACGAGCTGAGCATTAAATCGTCATCACACCTTACGTTCTCTCCGGCATCATGTTTGAAGAACTATGGATCGTTGATTCCACCGACCCACAAAGCGGACCAAACTGTTGTTTTTTTCTGGATGAAATGAAAGCTCTTGAATCTCTTTGGGTTCCTCTTCGTCCCAAATGCGGCAATTTTGCTTGTTTGCATACCCATTGAGCCAGAAAAAAGCTTCATTGCTGAAAAAAATTTGGCTCGAAAACGTCGGATCTCCTTGGAACTTTCAGAAACCCATAGAGCGAAGCGATGTCGCTTGTTAGGGTCGAGCGGCTTCAGTTCTTGAACAAGTTGTCTTTCGATTAAAGACCTCCACGTAGAATACGCCAGGTTGTTCCATACGTCACTTCGAGTTGCTGCGAACGGCGCCGATTCGACTCTCCACCGTCTTCTTGTATACGCTCAGCTACGGCCATAGCTTCAGTGAAATCGCAGTTGACGTTTTATCTTGTCTTTTCTAGATTTAGTAGCAAATTCACAACGAACATTGTTCCAAGTTTTTCAAGGGTCACCCTAATGTATTAAAAATGTCTGCTCATATCTATGGCTGCTTCTCCATTTGCTCACCTGGCTGAACTTTAAATTTTCTTCACTCCTCTTACGAAGAGACGTCTAATGGTTATGTATTTCTCAAGACCATTCTCATGACAGACCAAAAAAAAATAATAACAAAAAATGTTTTAAAATTAAAAATACTAAATATCATATATTTCTAAAAATTAAATCAGAATAAATATATATGTTACATGAGCCCCTTGGTACTCTATGGAATGTGGCGCATTATGCTTTAGTAGTTACTATTCTGGCTAGTTAATTATGCTCTGCTCGTATACATGTCTTTCTAATGCCCGCGTTCATCACTCCACCATTTCACACCCACCAGGTAAAATTTCGACCGTGTTCAAATGAAAAGTTCTACTGCCTGCGGGCCATCAACGGTACAACTTGTATTGTTGTATTGTTGCTTCTTCGCCGAGTTAATATTTTGCGTAAGGAAGCACTTGCCACTTGCCACTTGGCACTTGGCTGAATGCAGCACAAAAAAGTATAATGCGAAATTAAAATAAGCAACCATAATAATAACAAATGAGAGAAAATGAAAAAGCGAATAATCATAAAATGTAAGAAATAGTGGAAAATATTAGTGCGGAATATGTGAATGCACGATTCTCTAAGTCTCCAAGTGCATATGCTTACATGTAGTTGGAAGGATAAAGGGTGTATCAAAACGTTTCTAGACTAAATGTCAAGATTTTTGAAAATTCCTAAATTTTGAACTTTGGCCATGAAAAAAATGTAGATTCCTAACATTCATAGTTCAGTAGACAATGTCAAACTTTCGTATTAGACCTCATCAGCCTTTAGAATGCGCTGATTCTTATTTTCGGGTACTGAGCGGCTCAGAGAAAACGCTTCGAAAAAGCAGAAGGAGGGATTTGAAGTTTCTAAGCAATTCATGGCAACAGAAGGGTAATGTCTGAATAATCCTATGCTATAATTGGAAGACTAAAAACGGATATCAACTCGGTTTAACTGCAACGGTGAGCTTTTCGCGTTCAAGTAATCTTACACTGTTATCCTTGGCCGTATGGCCATCGGCGTAGTGATAAAACAGGAGCTTGAATGGATAGCATAAATAATACGTAAACTTGGTATGGAAACAGAACGACTTTAATAACCAGATAATCAAAGGCTGCCATTTTGAAACCTAAGTGAGCCGTAATTTGTAGTAGGCAGACAGATTTGTCCCTGATCTTACCATTGCAATTAGATTCTAACTGAATATTTAGTCGAGTATGAACCAAAAGCCCATTTTCAATCAGCTTATTCGTCAAAAATCTTCAGTTTGATAGTCATCAAAAGAAAACACTAGAAAAAGTTTACTGCAGGAGATTTCCAGTACACCTTCATTAGATAAGATATACCATTTCATATTGGACCCAGACTAATCCATATAAACTGCGCCAAAACTGCACCTTGTTCTTGAAGATTGGGGCAACCATTCCCTTTTCACGAACACAAGTAGTTGAGTGACAGAAAACATTCAGTGAATGTCGTAAAGTCTTCAAGAATTTGCTTTATTCGACGAGTCGTCCATCCAACTCTGCTAATGACGATAACATCGAAAAAGTCAAACATTTTAGTTAATGTTTTGGGTATGAAGTCGCAATGTTACGACTATTCGAATAGATTTAATCGGTTATTACTCATACAAGCCGGATATTCGAATAATGGATTTCCAGGTAATTAGAGTAATTTTAAGAGTCCTACTGGGAACCTTACATTCATAAAACGCATCATTACTGGCGATCAGTCATGGGTTTGTGAAAATGACGTCGGAAATATTTAATAATCTATAGATTGACACTCCAAAAAATAGCCGAAACCGAAAAAAAATTGCACTGAAGACCATCTCAGGCGAGGCTTATAACAAGTGCATGGAAAATTGAATAAAGGTTGGCATGTTTGAATTGGCTCAGAAACCTAATTTGAAGGCGATAATAAAGTTTTGTATTAAATTTGGAGGCCGTTTTTTTCTTTCCATTGGAAGTGTTTCGTTCTTGGCGTGTCCTAAGTCCAGCGCATAACTATTTTGGCTACCCAAAGGATCCTTAGTCTAATGCAGGAAGTCGTGAGCTGCTTAAGCCATGTGTAAAAGAATCGTTTTTGGCCACTTCCAAGTTAATGGCGCTCAGAGAGCCTTTCGCACTTGCGTAAGCGTCTATATGTACATGACTCCATCCTCCGAAAAACAGCGAAAAGGAATAAAGACTAACGCGCTGTTGTAAGCTCGGTTGTAAAGAAAAAGAAGATTGAAATGAGAGAAAATGTTGTTTTCTATTTTGTCAGTCCAGATCAAACTTGTAAGAAGAAGTAAGAAGCACCGAGCAAAAAAATCTGGATAAAACATTGTGGTACTAGCATGGAGGAGGATTTGGAAAACATACTATAGAAATGGTCGCTGAATCCTTATATAAACGGGAGAGTCAACTTACAGGAGTATAGCGCCGGGTTGTTGGTCGCAAAGCATGGTCTCTAATTTGAATACGATCTTCCATTTTTGCCAAACCCTCTAAGCCTATGTAATGTTTTTTACAGTCCGGTTCAAATTTGATCACATGGTAAATTGCAGCTAAAGAGCGGCCGACCTTTTCGCTATACCCTTTCAGCTTATTTTTTTTTCAGTCCCGGTCAACTTTGATAACATGGTATCTTGCAGCTAAAGAGCCGTCGGTCATAATGCAACATCCTTTAAACCCATGTAATTTTTTTGACAGTCCGGATCAAATTTGATCACATGTCATCTTGCAGCTAAAGTGCTGTATACCATTTCGCAACACCCTTTAAACCTACGATTTTTTTTTTTTGTCAGTCCGGGTCAAATTTGATCACATGGTATCTTATGACTTAAGAGCGGTCGACCATTTTGCAACACCCTTTAAACCTATGTATGTGCGATTAAATGCATAGAACTGCAGTGCGTACATGCCGACACCGTTGCGTCTATGAAGGTCTGTTGGCTTTTTGGCTTAGCTTTCAACTACCAGAAGTATGTATAAACCTATGTACAAGTATATGTGTGTAGGTATATAAATGTATGTGTGTTGGCGCATATGTTCGCATGCAGTTTAGCTGGCTTTAGTTTGGCATTTTCCATCGCCTCAACGTATGCGAATAATAATAATTCTCTTCATTTTTATTATTTCCCTACCAAACGATGAGGGCGTCAATGGTAATAAAGTAAATTTTTCTTTTGTGCATTTCGTTTTTAGCGAAAATATACTTGCGAAATGAATGCATGCATGTGTGTAATGGTATTGCGAAAGCAACGGAGCTGTGCGGCCGAGGCGCAAACGCAACGGTGCCGGCGTGCGCTGACGCGACAAGACGAATTCAACTGTGAACATTAAATGTGGAAAGGTTTTAAATCATTTATATGGAGTTTGAGTTTAAGTTGATGTCGGCCTTCCTTCCTGGTCGCTTTCGTCGTCATCGTCGTCGTCGCAGTCGCTGTGGACTCGTCATTTTTGATCGCTCAACGCCAAATGCCGAGCGTTGAATGGCTGATAGGGGATTAGAGTTTGGTGTGTGTTGCGCTGCGCTGCGGCTGTTGGTGCTGGTGGGACTTATGATGGATTCGCGTTTTGATGAGTTCACCCATACGTCGGCATTAATAAAATGTTCATATGTACACATGTGTGCAGGCGGTTGGATGTCGGCATGTTGGTGTGTCGGTGTGTATGAATTTATGCATTTTTGTAAATATTTTAGTGCGCGTATTAAAAGTGCATTCACATGCGTTGGAGACAGCAGGAAATTAAGGAAACAAGTAATCGCGCACCTAGAGGTCAGCACAGCGCTTAGTTGTTTGTAAGTATATAAATATATGTATATGTGTATGTATGTTTGTGTGCATGTGCATTCAAACTTTTACGGCAAATAAATTCAGTTGTTTCTTTGAGGGAGCGGTATTTATACATAGGCACACATACATACATACATTTTGAATTTTCATACTTTCCGTATTTCCTCTTTCATTTAAATTAACTCTTTTATTTGATGTTATGCTCGTGTATTTTGTTATAAACATGTGTTCACGGCATTGCCGATGTCTCTGTTGGATTGAAAGTAGTTCACTGCATCGATCTGCGCTGGTTTTGTACCCTACAAGACGCTCGTGTATTATATACTTTTTGCCATGCCAGAATTTGGTTTCCAGAAGTTCGCAACTTGGACTTTCTTTGTCATCTGGAAATGTCACCTTGCCTATCGTCGCATTGCTATACATATTAGTTAACAGAACGCACTCTATGGAGGGCTACACTTGATTTATTTTCCATTACCGTACAATTTATTGGGTCTGTAACAAGAGACCTGCGGTTTACCAAGGAATATAGTAACTTCATTAATATTCCATTGTTCCAATATTCCGAACATGCTTTGGAAGGCTACTATCCTTTTCGGAACATGTTTTGATTTGCATTTGAAGCATAAAAAACAATATTATTTCTCAAATTTTGACGAACTTTGTGTCTGAAAAAGCGTTTTCGCGTGGATTTCTTTTTTATTATTTTAATATGAAGAACACCTCAACCGAAAGTGATTATTTTTTGGTGATATTTCATTTAGCTCTAGCTGAGCCAATAGGTCACAAGTGCTTTCCACGTCACTTTGGCTTCGAAAACTTAGAAAATTCAGGATAGCCAAAAAAGTTTGTAGATGAGAAACTGGAAACATTACTCGATGAAGATTATAACCAACCACAAGTGGATGACACAGAATCTTTGGCAGTTAGTCAAGCAGCCAGCCGGGCTACATTCAAAAGCAAGGAAATTGAGAATTTGTAGTAATTGAAACCAAGAGATTTTGAAAGACGAATTACATCTCAGTAATACTAATTGAACGCTATAAGAAACGTTTTTGTCTCGGATTGTGACTGGCGATGAAAAATGGAACATTTCATACTTTAGCAATTTGCTAAACCAGGATCAAAGCCAGGGAAATACCTTCCGCTGCAAATGGTTTATTAGTCATAAGGGGTCTGGGGCTAGTTTTCTTCCAAATGTATTCATTTCAGGTAGAAACGTAAACAGTTATTCGAAAAACACGATCTCTCCATTTTATTAAGGTAACTCACATGCTTGCCGATAGATACGGTAAAAAATCTAGAGCTAAGGGAATTCTCATTTCGATTCAACCCATTTTTGACATACAAGCATACGAATTTATATAATATATATGTATATCTCACTGTTATTTTTGGTCAAATGTTCGCTATTGGGACTTTGATCCACATATTCAGTATCCGGGGTCTTGTATAGTTTTGGTACAATTCGAACAATTTTTTATCATAAAGTGGCAGACCATAGAGGTACTACTCTCCCAAAATTTTATCTTATGCCTTTATTGGTGGTTGGCATACTGGAGAGTGGAAGAAGTAAATTCAATTTAAAATTGTGCAGAAATGGAAATTTGGTCGAAATAGGTCCTGTAGGAACTGAGATATGGATTTTCACCGAAATATTGGCGGTGCCACGTTGTCCAATTGTGGCCCATTGGCGTTGATGCAGCCAGGGTTATCACCTGATTTCATATATTTTTACAGTGTCATAAGAGATTACATAAGAGATTTGTACTGATTGAATTCAGATATTGTACCTTAGGTGGTTTAGAAGATATGTGCATTCACGGATCGTCTCAGTGTGACCCTCCGAAAAATCATTGATTTTCTCAAAACTCTTCTTTAAAGAATGGAAACCGTTTTGAAAAACACCAATCTGAGAAAAATGTGTTTAAAAATTGGATTCGTATTGGAGTGTATTACAGTGTAACTATCCGATAATGCAACAAACAAATCGATTTCTCGAAAATTTCACATTGAGACGATCCCTTAAACCACTTAGAGCGCGGACCAAGCCCGTTTTTTCGATTTTTTATGTCTTGCTACTGCGATCCCTTGCGTTAAATGACAGCTTTATATCTCAATTTAGAGCTTAGTTATGGCACTTTATTGATTTTCTTTTACATACCTCAACTCGTCTCATTATCCTGATTCTTTTTATATAGTAGATATAATTTCATATCTGTGTATCTTATTATTTTTAAGTAATACAACCGATCGTTAGTGGAACAAAACTATTATACTCTGTAGTCTACATGTTGCAAGAGTATCCAAATCACATGTGAAACCTTGCCAATGACACAAAAATCCATGACATCCAAGAAATTATCTGAATTTGGTGGAATAAGAACGGCATGCTATATTATGAGTTCTTAAAACCAGGCGAAACCATTAATGCGGAACACTACCGACAACAACTCATCAAATTGAAGCGAGCGATTGCCGAAAATCGAGCGGAATTTGCGATGAGACACGAGGCAATCATTTTCTATCTTCCGGCTTCCTATTGCAATACCGGTTTCCTAACTATTTGGAAAATTGCGGTTGGGAAACTTAACTTCGCACGGCTATAGCGCACACCTTGTCTCTTCTGATTATCATTTCTTCCAGTTAATACTGAATGCTCTCACTGGAATACAGTTCACATCCGAAGAGGATATCAAAAATATACTTAGTTCATTATTGACCTCCAAGCCAAGTTCTTTTGAGATGGTTTTGATACTGACTCTAAAATTTCCCAGAAAGGTGGGGAAATTTTATAGCTTCAGATGTGCAATATTTTGAGTAATACTATTGCAATATTTTTCTTAAATAAACGTTAAAATTTTTGTAGAAAAACCCCCGAATAATATAGACGTATATAGTACGTTGCCTACAATTAGGCGCATTGCCTAACTAATGGTGTTTGAAGAGGACATATACCTTGTAGAGTTAAAATAAATGAATAAATCTAAAATATTTGTAGAAATAAAGAGATTTCTACTAAGAAATTGGTTATATTATTTGTTGTGGAAGTTTTTAAAACAATTTAATGCAATTTCTCTGCTTAAATATAATTTACTTAACATTTACTTTCAAGTCAACAATAGTTTTTTCTTCTTCTTTAATGGCGTAGACAAGAAGAAGAGTTTAGAAATCATAATATCGTGATTAAGTAATTTAAAATTTGAAATTCACCTCACTCCGCTACATTACTCAAAAGCAAAACTGTTAATCAATACGAGGGCTGCTATATATATTCTGTATGGCTATGTGTGGATTGTAAAGAAATGCTGAAAATCGACAAAAAAATAATTAAAAAAAAAAAAACAAAAAAAAACCATTTTCGTTGATAAATATGCCTATTTACATTATTAGGCCAGAAATATATATAGCAACCTACGTACTTAGTGTAGGGTGCCATATTTGTTGCATTGCTTTTGGCATGAATTTGCAGTTTTGTTTTCTTTTTGTCTCGTATCGACTCACGCCCGACTTGAAAGGATTATAAAACACTGAAAATGTTTAATCATCATAAAATTTGCAGTTATGTTTTCGTGAAGTGAAAATAAGCAGACGAGAAAAAGTACAAAATACGAGTATAATCCAATTAGTTGCAACAACTTTTCGAAGTTTTTATAGTTGAATTGAGGTGTTGGCAGGAAATTTCGAACGACAGACGGCCCTTACGACTGCGCTCTACACACACACACACACACATGCAAGCATACAAATTTAAAATAAAGCGGAATTAAAAAAGCACGTTAAAATTAGCTTCGGTGCGTGCAAACATTTGCTCATAAAATTATATAATCGTTTGCCGCTAAACACTGGTGATAAACATGCGACTGCAAGCCCTGCATACATACATATAAGTGTATTTAATGTTTGTAAACAACAACAATTTAAGCTGCAAACGTTTATTTTGGTGCGCGAATGTGATGATTGTTTCAACACGCCACAATTAAATGAATCAAACATATAATTTTCACTCCCCTAAAACTGTCAAATTAGCATTAATTTCGTTGTAATTGATTACATGATTGCCTCAGCCAAGTCGAGACTGCTGTAATCACCGGCTTGTGTCCTCGCTGGTTTGTTTTGATGGCACATCATTCATCTTCCTAGCTGCAGTGGCCGCATGCATTCGCGTTAGAGCAGCAGCTTGTTGTTGCTGCATTCACATCATTTATCTTTCTGCACCTTTATCATTTGTAATAAAAATTGTAATTAGTGGCGCATCGTTGTCACCCTGTCTCAAAAGACAACAGCGCCCGAAGCGAGTGCACATTGGGCATTTGTCTAATGATGACTTTCAAAAGTGATAACTTAAACGATTTGCTCAAATGTTGGACGTGATAATCATGTTGGAGAGTGAGAAAACAGAAAGAGGGAGAGATAAAAGGGGAGAGGCGGCACCTGTTGAAATTTAAATTTAAATTTAAGTGACAAAGAAATACCGTATATATAATACGTAGAGATACATATATGCTCTGTAAAAAGAAATCCTTTATGCTTCCGATAGAAGTATCTACTTCTTCCTTATTAACGAAGACACCGCTTATGTGGTTATAGCCGAGTTTACAACAACGCGTCAGTCGTTCCTCCTTTTCGCTGTTTGCTGTCAATTGGAGATTCCAAGTGTAGGCAGGTCCTTCTTCACCTGGTTTTTCCGACTGAGTAGAGGTCTTCCTCTTTCTCTGCTTCCTTCGGCGGCTATTGAGTCGAATACTCTCAGAGCTGGAGTGTTTTCGTCGATTCGGACGACATGACCTAGCCAGAGTAGCCGCTGTCTCTTTATTCGCTGAATTATGCCAATGTCGTCGTATGTCTTGTACAGCTCATCGTTCCTGCCAATGCGAAAAGGACCATCAATCTTCCGCAGAACCTTTCTCTCAAAAACTCGTAACTCCGACTCATCATATGTTGTCATCGTCCATGCCTCTGCACCATATAGCAGGACGGGGATGATGAATGACATGTAGAACTTGGTGTTAATTCGTTGAAAGAGGACTTTACTTCTCAATTGCCTACTCAGTCCAAAGTAATATCTGTTGGCAAGGGTTGTTCTGTGTGGGATTTCGAGGCTGACGTTGTTGTTGGTGTTTACGCTGGTTCCAAGATAGACGAAATTATCTACGACTTTGAAATTATGACTGTAAACACTGACATGGGAAGTTATTTTGATGACAGAAGACACCAGGGCAAGACAGGTTTACTACCAGACCCATTTGCTTCGCTTCTTTGTCCAACTTGGAGAAACGAGAACTAACGGCGCGGTTGCTATGACCAGTGATATCGATGTCATCGGCGTATGCCAACAGTTGTATACTCTTGTAGAAGATTGTAACTTCTCTTTTCAGAGATTGAAGAAGTCGCACGATAGGGAGTCGTCTTGTCTGGGACCTCGTTTGGAATCGAAGGGCTTGGTGAGATTCTTCCCGAGGGAAGCGGGGATACCAAATTCAGAATAAATTTCATACTGTCAAAAGCAGCTTTAAAATCGATGAATAGGTGATGCGTAACGACCTTCTCTTCACGGTAATTTTCCAAGATTTGGCGTTTGGAGAACATCTGGTCAGTTGTTTTCCAGGCCTGAACGCCACAGGTAAGGTCCAAGCAGTTTGCCCAAGGTGGTCTTTAATCTTTTACACAATACGCTGGTGAAAATTTGTTCACTTACCACAACGTTCAGCGATAGCGGACGTACTTGTCTCACGGTGAGCCAGCGCAAACGGCAACCGACCTAGGATTGACGATCCGAAAGGTTTTGTTATGCGTTTGGTGAACTTGGTAGGGAATCATCCACAATTAACTGCTACTCCACGGCCAAATTCTTTATTTGGACTTGCATTGTCAACATTTGGACCGTATGTCGGAAGCAGTCGTCCCGAAGTGGTCAGCTTTGGTCAATAAGAGTGGAACTATATCTCATCAAAACAACGCCAAATCACTAACATCGATTGTGACTCGCCAGAAGATGAGTTGGGAGGTTATTTTGCATGCACCTTGTAGTCCCTTCCTGTACGTTTGTTTAATAATTTGAGCTCAAGTGATTTTAGGGAACACAAGTCATCAGAACGAAGTTATCCACTTTTTCGTCAATATTGGACTAGGACTACTGGATGTAGAGTCGGGTAGTAAAGGTACATAGTTTCGACAGATGTATATAGAAGGAACAGCTCTGCCAAAGGCTCTCGAAGACTTTTCTTCTTCTTCTTAATTGGCGTCGATACCGCTTACGCGATTATAGCCGAGTTAACAACAGCGCGCCAGTCGTTTCTTCTTTTCGCTACGTGGCGCCAATTGAATATTCCAAGCGAAGCCAGGTCCTTCTCCACTTGGTCCTTCCAACGGAGTGGAGGTCTTCCTCTTCCTCTGCTTCCCCCGCGGGGCACTGCGTCGAATACTTTCAGAGCTGGAGTGTTTTCGTCCATCCGGACAACATGACCTAGCCAGCGCAGCCGCTGTCTTTTAATTCGCTGACCTATGTTAATGTCGTCGTATATCTCGTACAGCTCATCGTTCCATCGAATGCGATATTCGCCGTGGCCAATGCGCAAAGGTCCAAAAATCTTTCGCAGAACCTTCCTCTCGAAAACTCGTAACGTCGCCTCATCGGTTGCTGTCATCGTCCAAGCCTCTGCACCATATAACAGGACGAGAATTATGAGCGACTTATAGAGTTTGGCTTTTGTTCGTCGAGAGAGGACTTTCTCGAAGACTTTTAATATCTCTAATAGTTCAAAACTTTGAAAATATTTAGTTTTGTCGTACCATAACCACCGACCACTGTGCACAATAGGGCCCTTAATGACCTGATGCAACATGCAGTAGCTCACCACCAGCAGATTTCATTTATTCCCTTACAAAAACTCGCATATGGAAACGGAATCCAGGCAATTTCTGCGATGTCCATTCAATTCCTAGTTTAATATTCAATTTATTAATCTTCCCGCTGGGCTACAATAAATTTCCACGCATAAATTGCCACTTTAACAAGCTGAGGCTACCTGTCGGACTAGCTCGTTGACGCTGCGCCGGATTGCGATGCGACGACATGTCGATGCTGGCGACCAAAGTGCCACAAGTCGCGGCCGTCAACAAAAGCCCAGCCAGTGGTGTGTGCTTTTTTTGCCATTTTCTTAAACATCAACAAGTTGTCATTGTTGTTATTACCGCCGAAGTATCAATGTTTCTTGCTGCTGTTGTTGTTGGTATTTTTGCATTGCTGATACTGGAATTGTAACACCTCGTAAATTTCGCACTTCGCTCTGCCACAACCGCAGCTCCAGCAGCGCAGTGTGGGCTCAACGACAACAACAACAACCGTGGATCATGTAGCAACAACATTCGCAGCGCGTCGCCTGGCTGTCTTAAGGTAATTCACATGAATCCACACTTGCCACACACATGCCGGGTCTCGAGCGTAAGTTGGCAGCTTCTAAAGGTAACGGCGACATTGTTGTTCCTTGTTGTTGTTGTATTTGTTGTAAACGCAATGTGATAAACATTTTTGCTGCTTCATTATATTGCACCTTCTGGCATTTACAAACACATCCCCTTACCCCCACATATGAGAGGTATGTGTGGAAGTCGCGCCTTTTATAGTTTTATTGCTTGCTGCCTGCTGCCTGCTGCCTCGGGGAGATCAAAACCTCGCCTGCTGCGTTGGCATCAATTGGCGGACAAGCAATTGTTGTTTGGTCGACTCAATGGCTTTGTTATCAAAATCGAACTATGCATTGATGGGGTTTATTACTAATTGAATTTGTGGTATTGAAAATACAACGGATGTATTGAGAGTTGTTGAAACTGAAGGGTACAGTGGCGAAAAGGAGAGCAAGACAATTTCCAACGCATTCTTAGGTTACGATCGCTAATCTTCAGCTTCAGCTTTGAACTCAGAACAACTCATCAGAAATGTAAGCAGGATCTGATTCCCAGAATGATTTTAGCGGTGAAGATTTTTACAAAATCGGAATGTAGCCTTTGAGTTGAACATTTAGTAATAAGCGATGTCGATGCAAAGGATACGATCGCCTGGAAAAAGGCAGTTTTGGCCAACAGGAGAGGACGCCAGGTCACACACATTGATTGTGATTCGCCATAAGTTCCGAGAGTTTGATTGAGAGGTTCTTATGCATTCACCTTGTGGTCCGGACCTAAAACCCTTTTATTATTACCTGTTTATGGCTATGACGAGTGACTTTGATGGTAGTAATTTTCCTCAAGAGAAGGTTGTGAAAAACGGTCAGTTTATAGTCATTAGGAACGAGGCTTACCAACAATTTAGCTTATCGCTGACTATTCTGACTAGGTTAGGTTAACTTAATCGGGTAGGCCAATAAGCCACGTATAGACCAGTTTTGCTCCTTTGCGATACCAGATCGAGTTCAGTTGCTAGGTCCATGAGAAGTAGTCATCCTTTACAATGTCTGCGCTTGACGTGAATTTTAACCGACTTTGCGGCCTCACTATCGCTATCTCGTCTAGTGTATCATACCGCGGGGCGGCAGATGCTTACAGCTTTGTGTTGACAATGTGGGACAAGTGCACAAGAGATGATCCATTGTTTCTCTGGTGTCTTGCTCTAGACATTTCTTGGAGTCTTCTCGATCTGACAGCCCCATTCTGCGGGCGTATGTCACCAGCAGACAGTGACCAGTTGGTATTTCGATCATGTTTCTACAGTCTCTTCTATCGAGTGGCTATAGAAATTTCGTGTACTTGTGATCTACCAGCTTGCACATGACTTTCGCAGTTCAGCCAGGTAGCTCGTGTCATCGGGTTATGATTTTCTTTACTATGTTTCTGTCCAGAACGTCGTATAGATGATGAATGTTAATCACGTTTTCGTGTGTTAGCCGTACACTATTCTTGGCAATCCCGCCCATTATTTCATTGCCCTCGATGCCTTTGTTGCATCCACTTTCAAATGCTGCCCTACTTCTCAAGACACTTCTGGCCGATATGCAATACGCGGTTACTGCCTTGATTGCTGCTTGGTTGTCTGCATAGATGTTGCCTCTGAAATGACTTAAAGGTGCATTAGAGGCCAGCTACGCGGCTTTCGCAATAACAAAGACCTCAGATTGAAATATGCTGCAGGGGTCCGGCAACTTAAAAGGCTGCTCTGGACAGTATATTCCCACACCAATTCCATCGTTCCTTTTGGAGCTATCCGTATAGATTTTTGAAGGTTGCGCGTAGCTAACAGCTATTCTGACTTTAACCAATAAAATTTTGTGTGAAATTTTTTTAATAATAATATTTTCTTTACTTTCTCGAGCTCTAAGTCAATAAAGACTTCAAAATTAGAATTAGTTTCAGAGTGGAAGCGAAAGCGGATACTTACATAACGACGTTCATGCGAACGTATGTACAAAAAGCATTTTTCTATTCACACTCTCATATACTCGTAAATATGTTTGACACTCTCAAATATTTATATGTTTTTGGTATATTTCTAATATCCTTTGTAAGCTTCCCCCCATGTGATACAAAAGCTGAATAAATTGAATGCTTCCACTTGAATTTCCTTTTTCATTATCGCCATGACTTACTTTGTCCCTTTAATCGCTCGTTTCTACTTTGTGTCATTTAGTTAAGACGACAAACAATAGCGGATTAAGGATTTCCTCACACATAACACTCATACGCAAGGACAGTGTGGGAAGTGTGGAAAGAATATTACAGGTACAGGTTTAATTTTTCGGAGTGGTCACTTTTAATGCAACGCTGACGACTAACAGCAGTTGGTGATGGCTTGGGAGCTTACAATAACAAATTTCCACAATTTAAGAATGCTCTGCATCGTACATAAAATGCTGCGATCTTCCTGACCCCAAAACTTTTAGAGTATAATAGATCCCCTTACAGAAATCTTAGCAATTATTAAAAAGAGTAAAGATACGCGTGCCTTGGTGCTCCCGTCATATCTGCCTAGTGTCTGGTTTTGGAAGAAGAACACATCTCCGGACAGAGAGTATATTTTGTTGGCAAGAGGTCTCCTAAAAATATCTCCTTTCTTCTCGGAAAGCGAAATTACTGTTCGAACACGAAACGACCATCCAACCGAATTATGGTTCCGGATGTATTTACCATCTTATCAGATTTCACCCAGTATGACCCACACAAGAATCAACCCGATAAATATTTTTTTCCTAAAAAACTTTCTGGTAATTGTAAGGA
Organism: Bactrocera tryoni; assembly: GCF_016617805.1. Taxonomy (NCBI): domain Eukaryota; kingdom Metazoa; phylum Arthropoda; class Insecta; order Diptera; family Tephritidae; genus Bactrocera; species Bactrocera tryoni. The sequence continues at coordinate 8,781,659 of NC_052501.1, forward strand.
TTGATCTCTTTATGTCAATTAGTGGTTATTTGACGCGAAAAAGTTGTCTGGCGATTCTTACCATGAAAAAAAGTTAAACAACGAGTTTGCTTGAAATTTTGTGCCTCCAATGGAACCACGACGAAAGAATAGTGGAAAATGTTGTAAAAGTGTTTTAGGGCGCATACCATTTGATCAAAGACGACATTCAGTGAAGGTCGTGAAGTCATAGAAAATTTCTTAATGCGAGTCATTCATCCACTTCTGTTAATGAAAATTCGATATCATCGAAAAGGTTGAAGAAACGCTGCTTGAAATCATAGTGATAGAAAACATATATCATAGATCACCAGTGTTTTTGGTAAGAAACGTGTCAATGCTAGAGTCATACCAAAAGACCATCGAGTAAAGGTCGGTAAAGAGATGCTTCACAATGTAACTAAGGGCCTACATTCATCAGACACATCATTACTGGTGACGAGATGTAAGCTTTCATCGTAATTGTCCAATAATTCAACGCATCCGCTCCAAAATTAAGCTGAAGCCGGAAGAATTCGAAGAAGGCATTGAAGGTGTAAATTATAATGTTTTTTGGGTCAGTCCGAAACAATATGAGTATAGAAAGTAACTGTTTTTTAAAAAACCACAAAGATGAATAATTTGAGATTTTACCACAGTTTCAGATGCTCACATGATCTTCTCTACCTACTCCTACTATTAATTCATGGTTGGTGAATTTACGACTAAAATCAAACAGAAATCCATTAAAGTTTATTAAAATATCAAAGCCTAACCTCAAATTGTATTGCGACACATAAAAGGAAGAAATCTCGACTAAAGCAAAATCGAGCCTACAAGCAGGCTCCATAGAATTCAAGCTATACCAATTACGAATTTATGATCGCTATGGTGGCCAGATCTCGTCTCTGATCAACTGGCGTACTAATATTAACAATATCTATGGCTTTCGTTGGAAGGGTGGACAAATATCACCTCATTGTAATGCCACTTATGTATTTACCGTAACGCAGCATCCGTTGAAAGCAGTAAAGACCGCAGAAATTCCCTTTGATGGCAAACGAATCGTAAGAACCCGAGTAAGCAGCCGCAAAATGTGGTAAAAGTGCGAAATTGTACTTTGATTTATTCGCAGAATAATTGAGAACGGTGTAAAGTGTACACACATACATACATATATACACATGCATTTTATATAGAGCAGTGTGCAACATGTTGAAGGAACGCAACTCACTGTGGCAAGTACGAGTGTATTAAATCCCGGCAAAACGATCGCTTTATGGGCTAAATATTTTGAGTGTGGGTTGTTGTAGCTGTTGCTGATATGAGACTGACTGACTGGCTGTCGTTCATGTGCCTACAAATGTGTGAGTGTGTGTGTTTGTGATTTTTACGATTTTTATTTTCGATATTTTCGCTCCATTTTTCGCGCTGCGGTTGCAGTCTGCAACTTATTATAAAAATGATCGCATTCGCCGAAAAGCTCGTAAAATTGTGGCACATAAAAGTATCGGCATCCTTTTTACTTTGGACGCAAGCGGAACAGCAACAACAAATTAAATCCCTTTTGAATGCATTCAATTAAAATTTTACTGCGTTCTCTCACTTGTTGTGGCAGTTGATGATGGTGGGGTCGATGCAAGCGGTGAGAGGAAGAATGCGTATGGAATTTGGGTAAGGGAAGCGGAGGCGAAGAGTAGTTTGAGGTAGGTGTTAATTAGTAAAACATTAATATATATCCCATTAGGGGCTAATATACAGGTATTTAAGAGTAATGGAGACTTTTAACAAATAAACGTCTTTAGATGCGATTTCTTATACAGGTGTTTCATTAACACTGTTTCTAGAAGTTTTGTGTTGCTTTTGTAGCGGCAGAAAACATTCCTGAAGTGATTTCGAGGCATGGTGCCGAGTTGTCAGTCATCGGCCGGATAAAAATTCGGGTCCGTTCCGGTTACTTAGATCCGATGTTTCTACAAACCGTCATTTTTTATATAAATATACGCTTTAAAGTATTACTTGGTTTTGGAGTCGCCTAAACACTTGCAGAATCCTTTTTTATTGGATATCTGAGGTCGTGATATCACTCAACAGAGCCTTTTTCCGGCTAGTTATAACGGGTTTTCCAACAGGGACGCTAAAAAAGTAGACCAATAGGAACAGCACACGACGCGATATTATTTTCCGTCCTTTTGACATTTCTCTTCAGTAAGGTTTGCCTTTTCATCATGAAAAGATGCCAAGAACGAGTCAAAATTATTAAAATTTGTATACTACAGAAATTCGGAGTCAGTGGCCTCAACTTTAACAACGTAGTGCACGTAAAATTTATGATCGTCATTATTGTTCTGTCAGATTAACAATTGAGCGTCTAGTGGAAAAACTTGATTTCACAAGCATAGTACGAAATGTTCCCCTGCCAGTGAGACAAAGAAGTGCCCGCAGTGTCGAGAATATTGCTGCCCCTAGCGCATCAATTGAGGCAGACCCAAATCAGTCGGTCACACGTCGTTCTCAAGCGTTGGGTATTTCTGTGACGTATTTGTGACGGATTTTGCGAAAAGATCTTAGCCTACATCCCTACAAGATCAAACTGACGCAAGAACTGAAGCAGCTTGACCACCAAAATCGTCGTATATTCGTGAATTGGGCTGAGCAACAACTTGAAAATTATCCGGATTTTCATCGAAAAAATCTTTAGCGATGAGGCTTATTTCTGGCTGAATGGCTTCATGCGTTATTGGTCAGACAAACGTACACCATGAGTCACTATTGCTTCACGAAAAAATTACGGTTTGGTGCGGTTTATGGGCTAACGGCGTCATTGTGCCGTACTTCTTCCGTGATGATCAAGACCGGCACATTACTGTGAATGGAGTCACTTCCACTCAACGATAACCGAATAATTTTGACACGAATTGAATGATATCGACTTGGACAATATGTGGTTCCAACAGAACGCCGCAAGAAGCCACACAGCGAATGTCACAATCGATTTATTGAAAAGGAAGTTTGGTTAACGTGTTATCTCACGAAATGACCCAGTCAATTGGCCACTTCGATCGTTTGATTTGACGCCGTTAGACTATTTCCCGTAGAGCTACGTCAAGTCTATGGTCTATGCCAACAAACCAACGACGATTGATAAACGAATATCGAACGCGGAACTTATCAAGAACACAAATATTTGAATAGCACAAAGTGTTGAGAGTTGGTCGTGAAATATTTAAAAATTTGCCTCATTTGGGTCGCCCATCAACCTACATAAGTTAGTGACGAAAGCAACGAAAAATGCCAAAGTAAATATCGTCCTGTTGGCAGCTGAGGAATTGTAGAGGATCTCAATATCTTTCATAGATTCACTCAACATATTTTGGTTAATTTTTTTAGACAAGAAGCGTGTTTATGCAAAACTCGCCTCAAAAGACCTCAATCTTTTGAAAAACGTCGAGTAGAGGTCGCAAAATAGATGGTTTACGACGTAGCTGAGGACCCCACATTCATCTAACGAAACATTACTAGTGAGAAGATGCGGGTTTATGAATATGAGATCGAAACTGCACAGCAAACTACCGAATGACATTCCAAAAATTAGCCAAGACCGCAAAAACCACAATTCAGTGAATGCACTGAAGACCAGTCGCAGCTTAAAACAAGTGTTTGGAATATTGGATTAAGCGTTGACATACTTGTACGTATTGGTTCATAGGCCTATTTTGAAGGCTACCATAAAGATTTTTATTAAAAAATGTGGAAATAAGATTTTTTGTTAGTCTAGATAAAATTCGATCAGATAATATGTAAAAACTCAAAATCTTAGTAGGAGTAAGGACTTAGCTGTTAAAAAAAAACAAACTGATTTCTTTATCAGCCTTTACAACAAGGCTTAAATTACAAGCATATTTATGGCGTTATATGGGTTCCTTGGTTAAAAAACAGCTTTCAAGATTTTTTTCTCATATAAAAAACTAAATATTTCATCAGAATTTTTTATTGTTACAAACATACACTTTAACAAAGAAATTCTGAGATTTTTGGAAAAAAAATATTTCAAACTCGGCCATTGTGAGGCTATTTTCGGTGACACCTCGTTAAAAGATGCGCCTGTGTTGTCAGGATAGCTCCTTACCAAATAATCTAAAGTGAAAAAATATGTATTTTAGTTAAAACCTTAACTTGGAACATGGACGAAGGAAAAAAACTGAAAATTGGATTTTTGCCAGATATTTTTACGAAAACATGAAAATTTCACTGAAAATTTCGCAACATTTATTTAAAATGGCTGTAATCGAAAAAAAATCTTTCGTCCAAGTCTTTAAAAAATGTATCTCAAAGACCTGTGTAAAATTGCATGAAGATCGGTTGAATAGCTCTGGAGAAATCTTGCCAACCTACTTCCAAAACACTGTTTCAAGAAAAACACGTTTAAAGACGACCAGCCTCAAGCGCACAAGGTCTCAAAGCCGTATCGCCTAAACTATTACTCGGATTAACTTGAAAATTTTGGACAATAGACTAGATGGTGTTATTGGTGGTAATGCTGTAGAATTTAATAAGGTAATAAAAAATTCGATTTTTTCAAATCCCTAAACCCATGTAACCCCTTAAAGTTCGTCATTGGTACCAAAAATTTCCTTTTCTAAAAACTTTTTGTTACCGATTTTAAAATTATAAATGGAGTATTTTTTGATATTTAGTGGATATGTAAAGAGTATGGCACTGAAAGCTTTCTCTAGAAAAACTCTCTAGATGAGAAATTTCACAAAAGTGTACTTCCATAATGTTATGCATAAACTTGTAATTACATACATACTAATATGCATATATATGTACATACATAATATGTATTACATATGTACATACATATGCATGTATGTATTTATAGTTCCTATTCGTACTTACCTCCAAATTTAAATATTTGATTAACAAATTTGCATTTAAGTACAATCTAACAAAAAGTTGAAGAAATCTAAGATAAAATAAATTTTTATTCCATGATATTTACAATTTTTTGTTTGAAGATGTTGTTTTTTTTATTTTTTTTTTTTTAACTCTACAATTATTCCTTTTGACTAGCAGCATTATGCGTTTCCTGTTAATAAATTCGAATAAAAGTAAATTCTGTATTTTTGTTTTAACGATCTTTGTTTTATTTCAATCATGACCAATTAGTGGCCGTTTGTTTGAATTTCCAGTTTACAAGTCAACACAAAGTACTTAGGCGCATTAGTACTAATGTATAAATGTTTGCATTATTCTAACTTGTGCACATACATAAATACATACATATGTACACATTTATAGTGTACTATAAGCAGAGACAATGTAATTGTTAATAAAAATAGTGGAATAAAACTGTTCATTTGTATTACAAAAACGCTTTGTTAATCTCTCATCTCTACTTCGTTGTTTCATTTCTCCGATTGTCTTGTTTGGTTTGGTTTGTTTCAATTCCGTTTAATGTTTCAAAAATTCTATGACTATTTCATTTGTTACAAGCTTTGCTTCTCTTACTTACACCAATTGTTGTTGCTGTAACACAGTTACTCACTCTATAAATTACAATAATTTCTTAAAGCTCCACTAACTCGCAGTTGTTGTTGTATGTTATCAGTCGTTTTGATTTTGTAGCTCAGCCAATCACAGTACGTGGAGCCACTAATGCGGAATTGCAGATTAATATGTACGAATATACTCACATAATACATATTATATTATAGTTAAAGCTGCTTACCAGTTTTTAAGGGGAAACGCTTAAGGGAAACGCGACACACAAGGTCTGTCGCAAAAGAAACAGGACTGTTAAGAAAACAACAAAAAATTTATATTTTTCAAAAGTTTTATTTTTTATTCAAAGTAGCTTGTGCTTCGATACAGCGTTTAGCACGGTCAATTAGCATTTCAAATGAGTATTTAGGGAATTTTTCGGAATGCTCTTGAGAATATCGGTCGTCGCCTTTTGGATAGCTGAAATGTCCTGAAACCAGTCTCTTTTCATGGGCAAATGAAGTTTTCCAAATAGGTTAAAATCATAGGGTGCCAGATCAGGTGAGTAGGGTGGGTGATTAATCGTTAATATGGAGTTTTTTGTCAAAAAATCAGTGACAAGCGTCGACCGATGACACGGCGCATTATCGTGCAACAGGCGCCAGGACCCTGCCTCACGGTATTGTGGTCGAGCACGACGATTGCGTGACAAAAGACGCTTCATAACACCAAGGTAAAACACAGCAGTAATCGTTTGGCCAGGTGGGACGAACTCTCGGTGTACAATACCCTCGAAATCGTGAAAACAAATCAGCATTGTCTTTATTTTTGACTTCTGAAGACGACCGACTTCTGATCGTCACAAAGGTCCTCACGACCTTCTTGGAATCGCTTAAACCACTCATGCACATTACTACGGGATAGGCACTGATCACCATAAACTTTTTTCATCATTTGAAATGTTTCAGTAAATGTTTTCCCAAGTTTAAAACAAAATTTAATATTTGCTCTTTGTTCAAAATGCATTTTACGACCGATGACCAAAAGCTGCTGTCACTTTTTGATCGATAACATCGATTGTAGTTATCCAATTGTCTCAAAATTTTCACGAAATGTCAACAATAGATCAAACTTTTTATTTCATATACCCACCAATAGGTAGCCCCACCAGAAACAGTTATATTTAAAAAGTTCTGTTTCTTTTACGTCAGACCTTGATATATCTCCTTGTGAATTCCATAAACCAAATTTGTTTTGCAATTAACGGGGGATTCAAGTAGAGGCACTTTTTTTAATATCCTTTTTTCAACTCGGATTGACGTAGGAAACGACTTGCCACGTTTTACGTCGAGATCTTTAATTAAAAGCGAGTGTGCAGAAACAGACAGTTCCGAGCCAAATTTTAATCAGCGAAGATGCCCATTTCTGGTTCAATGGATATGTAAACAAGAAAAATTGCCGCATTTAGGACGAAGAGCAATCTGACTAAAGAGCTACCATTTCATTCAGAAAAAAAACGGTTTGGTGTGGTTTTTGGGCTGGTGGAATCCATATTCTTTAAAAATGATGTCAGTGAGAACGTAGCCGTCAATGGCGACCGTTATCGCGCCGTGATTACAGACTATTTGATGTCAGAAATTTAAGTTCGTGATCTCAGCGTCATTTGGTTTCAACAAGAAGACGATGATCAGATAATTTCACAACTTTGGCTGGTCGACTGTCCACCAAGACACACACCTTTTCACTTTTTCCTGTGGGGGTAAGTAAAGTCTAAGGCCTTGGAGCAAAACATCGCGCTTGTCATTCGCCAAATGACAGTCGAAATGCTCGAAAGAATCATCGAAAATTGGACTCAATGGATGGACCATCTGAGACATAGCCGCGGCCAACATTTGAAAGAGAAAATCTTCAAAAAATAAATGCCAAAGAATGTTCTTTTGAATGATAGTAAACATTTCTCATGATGTTTGCAGTTTCTGTGTTGTTTCTTTAAAAAAGTTGTGAGCCTCGAAGTAGTTCACCCTTTATATCGAATTTTCTTATATTTGAGGATATTCTCCGAAAATATGAAAGAAATCCCGCAAACAGTTTCGAAAATTTTAGTATTTATAAGAATTTTGTAACTTACTGTAATCGGCTTCCAAAACTTTTAACGCATTTTTCTCGAAATGACCGGTGTTTTCAGAACCGGTGAGACAATTTTTTCCGAAACAACTGGATCATTTGACTTGAAGTTTTCAAATGACTTTCGATTAAGGCCAATCTGAAATGTACATTTTTTCACAAAAAACGAGTTACATGACTTTGGGAAGCCGCCATTTTGTAAAAAATCACATTTTTGAAAAGTCCTTCGACTATCTATATATATCTCAATTTATTTGTTGTAATTGTAAGATTTTTTGATTTTGGGGTTGAGAAAAAACTTCTTCTTCATCGCTAGACATTATCATTTCGGTGGTACTCCTTCAAGGCAATGCAAAAGTTTTCAAAACGAATTGACGATTATGAGATTACATTAAATTTTGTAAATGTACATTTTTTATAACTTGAACAGACAATATTAAGTTTGCCACGAAGTTTGTTCGGACATTTCGGACTAGCACATAACTGCCATACAAACTGAACGCGTAAAATCAAGTTCTTACAGTGAAAACTTTGTAAGAGATCTGATCACATCGTTTAGCAGTAAATATTCCTAAAACTGTTCTGGGTATTATCCCAAAGATGACCATCTGATGATCACCTTTGGGAGGATATGTACATACATATTAGGGTGTTTTTTTTGAACTATTAATTTTTTTCAGTCCCTTCACGAAATTTCCTTGGAAATACCCTAAAGAAAATTTCCTAAAAAGTTTAGCCCTTAATATTAACATTAAAAAGTGCACCAAGGCCAGTAAAAATTTTCCATAGCAAATACACTACAATCGTGAGTTTTTATCTTTAAATTCCTACAGATCAGAGGTATTTTATGGCATCGCTTTGACTTTAGACGCATATTTCTCAGAATTAATCAGTCCACAAAAGTGCCCCGTGCAACAAAGTAGTAACTCACACCAGCGAGGTAGTACGGGGCTCTAAACCCGATTTTTCCAAGAATTTCGCATTTTTTGTATATACATATCTCGTAAATGACAGGAGCTATAGAAAAAATGTATATGAGAAAATTGTAGAAAATTTTATTTGCTATAAAAAAGGTTCGAGGTCAAAATCGCTATCGTTAGTACTTGTCGAGATATTCGGCTTTTTAAGTAAGGCTTTATAGAATTTTTATAGATGGTATGTATTAAAAAATCTATGGAAATTGCATACAGCCTTACTTAAAAAGGCAAAAAAATACCGGAATGAATAAATATTAGAATACCCTTCACAAAGACAAAAGATTATTTAGAAAAATGTTGATCGGCCATTTTGCATGACAGCAATATATTATAGTGGTCAAATATTGGCCGTTCCGACAAGTGAGTAGCTTCTTGAGGAAAAAAGGTTCTGTGTCCCTTTTTTCAGCTCTCTAAGGTGGTAAGTTGTAAAAAAAAATTGTAGTATTTTGTATAATACACATGTCTACTCGAGATATTGAACTATTTACAACAACAGTAACAAAGTAAAGTTTAAGTGCAAAGCTCTTTACTTGTGCTCCAAATACATATGTAACTATGCATGTATAGACACGTATAGTAGGGGGTCATTAATTTAAGCTTTCCGTCATTTACTCGTATTTATTGATGCATTAGCATTTCCCCAACGACTCGGCATTGTTGTAAACACAACAAATAATTTCTATTGGCGCATGATCGTGAGATACTTTTCACCTTGTTTCATGAATATTTGATGTATAGGAATGTGTGTATGTACGGTAAATGAAATAAGTTACAAGCATATATAAGTACATATCTTTGTACAGATGTATGTACTTGTATATGTAGACCACATTTCATATAACTATATACTTATAAGTGTTGATATATATAACACATACATATGTACATATGTACATAGGGGTATATACAAACATAGGCAAAGCATTGTGCGCTCTGAGCTCCCCTCATTTGACAGCATTAGAGTCATTTAAAGTAGATGAATGCAACAACAACTAATTACGTATGTATATACCATATATCCCTACCATTTACATAAATACTGAAACATAATGTACCAATAAGACAGCAAAGGGCAAAAAACGGCATTTAATTACATTTCCACTGCATCATCAGTCAAAGTGGGTGCTGCCAGTGGAGCGTGTACCTTAACTTCACCGATTCATGGCTACGCTGGCTGGTCGGTTGACTGACGCTGCGTCTGCCAGCGCTTCGGTTGGCTGATGAGCTTCAGCTTGTTGCCAAGAGTTCCAAACACGAAGTTGTCAGTGTGGCAAATAGCGCAATTCGAGGAGAGCAGGCAATATGTGGTGGGGTGGGATGAAATGAACTACATGCTGGTCTCGCGGCAAGCGCTGTTGTTGGCGCTGGTGGCATGTTCACATACATATATACATATGTATAGCTGTACAAGCTGTAGTGAGGGCGTTAATTGATATTCCGCTCATTTGGCATAATATCTTTTCGAACAACAAGATTAACAATAATACATAAGTAACCATTTATGTATGTACATATGTATGTATGTATGAGTGTAAGTATGAAGGCATTCAGCAACAACTGCGGTAACGTAATTTGTAATGCTGTATTCATCAATTTCAAATTGGTGGCAAACATTGACGAAGGGAAATTTGTTTGAGCGTGTAACTTTCTTTGTCCGTATAAGCATACATACAACTCTATACATATACTGTATACATATATATACATAAATACACAATTACTTATGCGTATATTCTTTGTGCCTTCGTCTACCACCCTCACCAGCTTTTTACGTTCGTATAAATACGAAGTGCGCCAACAAGTGTATCAGCACGAAAGTTTTTTTCAACACACACACATGCATACATACATATACGAAAATGCTGGCTGAAGCTTGCCTCAATGCTTGATGGTGTTCAGTGGAGTTGTGTGTTGAATTTTTGACGAGTTCGCCGCGCTTCACTTGCAGCTAGATTATCGTTTATCAGTTCTCGCTTATCGCACAATATACAGATGTTTGTATGTATGTACATATGTTTATAGGTATGTATTTTCACAAGCAAATGAGCGTCTTCAATGAGTCAACTCATTTGCTACTTATTACCATTACAAGTGTAATTTATTCTGAAAATCATTAATCAAATCCATTGACGTTTTTGTACAAGTATTTTCTCACTGTGAACTTCGCTGCTGATTGTTGGCAATTCAATTGATATGAATGAGATCGTTTTGCTTAAATACACAAATATGTACATACATACATATGTGCACATGTACTAAATGGAATAAGTGATGGTTAACTGTTAACCTTTCATTATGTATTTCAACGTGGCGTTTAATTTGTTAAGAGAAGTCTGCTACGAAATTTATTAATTACTTGGAATATAGAGGGAAATTTGAGTTGTGAGTGGAATTTTGAACATAAATATTTAAATAACAGGAAAAAAACCTTAACTTCGACAGCACCAAAGCTATAATACCCTTATCAGGTGCATTTCTTTTAGCATTAAAAAGTCTAAAGAGATCTTCAACGTCGATTTTGAAGGGTCAGTTTGTATTTGGTAGCACAAAAACTGAGAAACTACATGGTTCGCTTATAAAGAGGCATGCAGAGATGGCTAAATCGACTAAACTTTATAAGACGTTTCCTTCTGAGCTAGACGA
>NC_052501.1:8792985-8808986 GCF_016617805.1 Bactrocera tryoni
AGAATCTGCGATCCGTCACGTACTGTATATTCTCCCAAAGGTGATCATCTGAGCAGAGTATACGGAATATTTGAGGTATATTTGCTGCTACAACAATAACAATAACATATATGTACATACATATGTATATGCAAAAGTCGGCCGATTCATAAATACTTAAAGAGGTTCATTAAACCGTTCGCTGCTCTTTGATCTTAGCATTTCCGAAGTTGACAGAAATAAAATAAGACGAAACTAAAAATCATAAAAAATATAATGAAATTAGAAAAATGAACGAATAATTCCTTATAAATATTCTCATTAATCAGTTTTGTTATGCAATCTTTAGCATATTTTCTATCATCTACCCAATAACTAGCCATTTCTGTTATCCACTCATGGTCATAATAAATTTTTACTAATTACAGCTCTTTAGAAAACTGTTGAGATGTTTTTACCTCAAATTTCAAGTCGATAAACGCTCGTGATGAGTTATTGCCTTATATATGTATGTACATATATACACAACCCTCCGCTACATATAAGCAGACCAAGAATCTCATTCAAGACTGAAATACATAGCCGATAAGAAATAAATTTAATTCCCATAATGTACGAAAAGCGATTATGATGAATGTACATTGGTGGATGTAAAAGTTAGGACACAAGAAAAAAATTTTAATTGTGTTATAAATTATACAAGAACAATTGTATACACATACATACGAATATATGGGACCTTGATTATAAAAAATTAAGTGAAATACCGTCTGTAAAGGATCTCTTTTGAAGTTTCACTTTACAAATTTTTAACTTTCTTTCTTCTCTTAGATCCACCACTGTATTGATATGTTCGTCTAGAATATGGTTTAACCTGTAAATAGTACTGCCAACAAAAAAGTAACAACAACGGTACATTGAAAACGAGTCGATAACAGTGTGGCCGTAGGTTAAGCAATTAATAAAACACCAGTTTAAGCATCATTAATAATGTCAATTGCAATTTGTCATGTGAGCGAGGAGAAATTAAAAATGCTGGAAAGCAAAACAATCTCATACACGAGTACTATATACATATATACTGAAATATACATCTGTATATGTATATATGACGCATTAAATCTAACTAAAATCCTTTCAGGGGGTATTCTGGTCTAAGATTTTGAAAAAATCGATTTTTCGTTTTTCATATTTTGAAAGTTTAGACTTTCAAAATTATGACCTTGGAAGGATTTTTCAAAATTCGACTTATTTTCGGAGATACAGCTGATTTTGTGACGTGGCGTCCGTGTTCACTAGAATTGTCTCCTAAACTTTAAACGCGTTTTTCTCGAAACTACTTTTTTGAGGTGGTTGACATGATATCTCAAGTTCTACTAAACCGATTCCTTTGAAATTTGGTACATATCTTCTTTATACAATGCTCTGCCTTGGATTTCCAAAATTTCGATTTGAAGTATTATTAAAAAATTCGAAAAGGTCGGAAAAATCGGATCACAAAATTTTTTTTTCAAGTGGACGCCATTTTGTTATTTTTTTGTTTGAAAATGGTCAACCCGATAACGACATCCTTACTAATGAAGAATCTTCTTGTTTTTTGTGTTTCAGATCTCTACAAGGGTTGAAATCACGTCAACCAGGACGCGCCGTTTTTTTTGAAGCCCTCACTCCACCGGCCCATATCTCGACGAATTTTGAGTTTTTTTTTCTTGCAAAAGATTACCATTAAACCGGATTTTTACAATAATTTGGTGCAAAGTACCAACTCCTACCTGCCGTTTGCTCGTCGGTCTTTTGCAGAGTATTACTTTTCTGAAGACCACTTTACTTTGTGCTCCAGCTCAGAGTTTCCAATAAATATTTGTATACCCTACAAGAAACTGCTGATGGGTTCACCAATACGCTTACAGTTTTTATGTCCGTCAGGACAGGCAGTTTACTTGTCAGCTGTTGACAATCATAATTTTGAGGTCTTAGATAATTTCGTTAATCTTAGAACCAGTATTAACACCAAAAATAATATCAGCCTCGAAATCTAACGCAGAATCACTCTTGCCAACAGGTGATGCTTTGGATTGAGTAGGCAAGTAGAGTAATCCCGACGAACAAAGACTGAACTCTACAAGTCGCTCATCATTCGCGTTCTGCTATATGGTGCATAGGCATGGACAATGACATCATCTGATGAGTCCGCCTTAGGTGTGTTCGAGAGAAAAGTTTTGCGAAAGATTTATGGTGCTTGCGCATTTCCAACGGCGAGTACCGCAGTCGATAAATTATAAGAGAACACTCCAGCTTTGAAGGTTTTTGATTAAGTAAGACCTTTTCAATATTTACTTTAAAGAGAGATTCAAACTCACACATATACGTTTGTTAACATCAGGTTTTGCCCGGTGTCATTAAGAAAATGATAAAAACTTTGTTCTCCGCACTAACAAACATTTTTCCGGCTGTGACTGTCAAATTACCGCTGAGATGGCTGTCAGTGTTCCTAGAGGGTAGATACATCTATATGTTTATGTGTGCATTGTGTTTTTATGTAAATATACAAATATTTCATTCTTAAAATTTATAATTTGGCAAACAAAAATGTTAATTGATTAAATGGTTTAACGGCTTCACCAACTTGCTCACCATATTAGCGCACTGTGTGTGTGAAAAAAAGCAAAGAAAAAATTCATTAATGACTTTGCTAGTTATAAAGGTCGCGGTCAACAGATATGATGATCGCCTTCGGCCATTGGTGCCTGCGTTAAGCGAGCGCGTATATTTAGCTACCCACCATATAAGATGCTAAATGTATGTGGATAATAAAACGTTCATATATAGCATTTAAAGCTCTGTTAGAGTCAAGACTGCAGGCATAAATATAGTGACTTAGTTATACAGGTGATGGTCCAATTAATAAGGAACGATTTAATATTAATACTGATAACGAAAATACAAAATTTTTAAGAGTCATCAGATGCTGTTTAGATGAGCTTAGCGAACTCACGTTTCTATTTTCTGAAAAATTATTAAAGATTTGGTACTTTTCACTCTTTTTTAAGCGGGTAATAAAAATGTTCCTAATAATATTTTGCGAACTGTAATTTGATACATCTAAATAGATACTCATATATGTATGTATGTAAGTATTCCTTTTAAACGAGGGAATAAGCAATATGATGAAATTCATTCAAAAATTAAAGTCCATTAAAAAATTCTCAATTAAATGTGCCATAATTTTAGATTTAAGTGCTTAGTGATTTAAAAATATTTTTAATAGCATTATAGAAAATATAGAACAGCATGAGATCTAGTAAATAGACAGCCATTACTTTTACATAAAATTGAAGATTTTATTTAGCATATTTAGAATGATCAAACAGCCAAAAGGTTCGATAAAATTTTGAAATTTCGAAAGTAAGTTCTACCTCGAAACCCCAGTGTCTCTTGGCAAAATCCTGTCACACACGATTTTCAAAAGTTTCTTTTAAAAACGAATTTTTCATCAACAAAATCATTCAAAACAAGCAGCAAATGGTAGAAATCAATTGGTTCGAAGTCCGAACTATAAGTTGGATGCAGAAGAATATTCATATTAAGCCCTCGGAGCTGCTGGTGAATCTCTATTGATGTGTGTGGTCTGGTGTTGTCCTGGCGAAATGAAATTCCCCACCCATTGGCCAAAACTGGCTACTTCTGGACGTTTACATTGTTCAGACAATGAAATTGCTGACAGCATAGGTCCGAATCAAAAGTTGGGCAATAGGGAAGCAGCTTATTAAATGATTCAATCATACCAATCACATAGCAAAACCTTCCTGAACGTCAATTCTAGCTTTAACAATATTTGCGTCGTCTCACTCCGACTTGGCCACGTGCATTCTCGCTTGGCATTGTCGTTAGTGACTCACTTTTCACAGCAGCAACACTAAATTTCAGAAATTGCACGATTTTATTGCGATTCAACAGCAATTCGCAGATGAAATTTCGATCGATGAGGTTTTTGCTTTAACTCATATGGTGTCCCACCCTTTCTGTATCAAACCATATCTAAACGGTTTCAAACGTTTTTTTGTCTAACGTTTAGTTTCAGAGCAATAGCAACTGTGCTTACATGATGACCGAAGTCGACGCTTTCCATTATTTTATAAAGCGTGATCCACTTAGAGGATCCCTACTTTTTTAAAGCTATCATTCGAAAGAACATTCTTTGGCATTTATTTTTTGAAGATTATCTCTTTCTCAGATGGTTCATCTGTTGAGTGCAATTTTCGATGACTCTTTCGAGCGTTTCGACTTGTAACTGGCGATTGACATGCGTGAACTTTTACTCCAAGGCCTGAATCGGAACGGGATTGTCCGCATATACTTTACACATCCCCACAGAAAAAAGTCAAACGGTGTGATATCACACGATCTTGTTGGTCAACCGACTGGCCCAAAAAGTGGATTTATCTGCTCCATTGATTGATGTGATGTGTGGGAAGTGGCGCAGTCTTGTTGAAACCAAATGTCGGCGAGATCACGAGCTTCATTTTCAGCATCAAATAGTCGGTTATCAATGCGCGATAACGCTCGCCATTGATGGATACGTTCTCAGCAGCATCATTTTTGAAGAAATGTGGACCGATGATTCCAGCGACTCACGAATCACTGTTGTTTTTCTTCACGTTGCTCTTGGTTCGGCAATTTTGCTTATTTACATACCCATTGAGCCAGAAATAGGCCTCATCGCTGAACAAAATTTGGCTTGAAAACGTCGGATCGTTTGGAGCTTTTCTAGAGCCCATAGAGCAAAGCGATGTTGCTTGGCAAAGACGAACGGCTTCAGTTCTTGCACAAGCTGTATTTTGTGGGCCTTCAATTTAAGATCTCAACGAAAAATGCGCCAAGTCGTTCCATGCGTCAGTCCGAGTCGCTGCGTTTAGCGCCGAATCGACTCTTCACGGTCTTCGTGTACACTCTGTTGCTACATTTTCGTCACTGCGTGCCGGACATGGGATATTCGGTCGAATATTATCCAATACTGCTGGCGATCTCAAGAGGGTGATGGTGTTGCAAATAATATGCTCAGTAGGCCGATTTTGTTAACCATAATTTGATAAAAATTTTAGCGAAGTTCGCGAAACACATTTTTTTCAGAACATGAATTTTTGTAATAAAGTTGAACGATTTGTAAACGTTGTTCAGGCGTAAGTTTTTCCTCGATGAAATACCAAACAGTACTGAACAAAAATAACATAACAGCTTGCCACGACTCACGATCTGGCAAAAAAAAGTACCTCTACTTGGATCACCCGTTATATTTACTACATCAGTAATTTTTGCGGTCATAGTGTTGCTGATATAGGCTAGTAGCACAAGAGAAACGAAAAACACAAAAATAAGTCATCAGAGAACAACTTCCGGCACAGTCGACTATTATATAGCTACTCGCTCTAAGTTTTTGATGTTTTTTTTAAATGTATTTCCCTTATTAAAATAGGCATCTTTGCCGCTACACAAACTCATATTTTTATATAAAGCTTCTTTACTAATAAATTTAGTTTGCTTTAAAGAATAATAGCCCCAAGAAAATATTAGTCTCGTGCCACGACCAAGGTCTTAAAAAACAACAACAATTACATAAAGGCATATGTATTAACTTATAAAATATTTTTGCCAGCTGCTGCTGTCCATTTATCTATAAAATACACCGCAATTTTTATTAAATGCCACAAGCTATTAGACACAAAAGAATGTTTTTTTTGTTGTTGTTCATACACATACATTAATATACACGCGAAAGCGTATAGAAATATTCGAGGGCGACAGCATTTAAAAAGTAGAAAAATAAATCAAAAGCACCACTTTGATATCGAAAATAAATCAAAACTCTTGTGGGTGATAATGAAAACCGCGACGCAGACGACGCCACACGCACATGATCAGCTAGCTGCGATAGGGTAAAGCTGCAAGAAATGGGCTGAAATGGGAAAGCATGGAAAATGAAGCACTTTAAGCGTTTAGAAAGGAGAGTGGCGATGGTAAGATTTTATATTTTGTTTCAGACTGAACATTTCTTTTGCTCAAAGATTAAGAGATTTTAAAGAAATGTTGGAACACGAGTAGAATAGTTGTAGTTTCGAAGAGTATTGAGCATCGTGATATTTTAGAAATGAATTAACGGCTAAAATGATCTTTCAATGAATAACAAAGATCGAAAGAACCAGCCTCATATTAAGAAGCACAGTTTGTTTAAATTTAAAAAAAAATCGAGTTTTTCATATTTAGCAAGTTAAAAAATATATAGCACTACAGGTTCTATGGGGGTATTCTGGTCTAAAAATTAAAAAAAAATCGAATTTTTTCTTTTTATATTTTCAAAATTTAACTATTCAAAAATATGTACACATATTTCAGGATTTTTCAAAATTCAAATTATTTTCGAAGATATAGGCATTTTTCTGACCCGGCATCCAAACTGGTTCGGCCGGAACTAAACGAACAAAAGACTTTACGCGAAACTTTAAACGCATTTTTCTCAAAACTGACTTTTTCGGAACGATACCCATCCCCAAATTTTTATTTTTTCGCCATTTTGTGAAAAAATGTTTTCCCATTTTTCCGTAGTTCCGGCCATTGCGACATTATTCTAGATTAATACTCTTTTTGTTTTGGTTTCAGATAACTAGGAGGGCTGAAATCATGGGTATGGTCACGTGGAAATTTTTAGAGACCACCCACTTCGTCAGCTCACACTTTTTGAAATCTTTTACTTTTTTTAGTTTTTAATTTTTTTCTGTACTCTTCTAAATTTAAAAAATAACTAATAAAAAAATGGATTGTAAAAATATTAATTGCTTTTTTTTATGACACTTCAAAAATTACCTGAAATTCATGCTTCTAGACCAGAATACCCCCTTAACCGATATCTGAAATAGTTAATGAATTATAGTCTTCTAAAGTATAGCCACTCAGTACAATCAGCTCCATCAATTTATCTTTAAACAATTTTTTCTCAAAACTGCATTTTTCAAATTGAGTGATTACTTGCAGGAAGTGATCTGATTACTATCGGATCACTATGTTCCGAAATGATCATCAAAATTTGAAAAAAACTCTTTCTGTTTCTATATGGTACATCCGTTATATTCATTGGCCCCATTAGCACACATCACCCTATATATTATTTAGGTTGTTTTTATTAAAACCGAATAATTTTAATTAAAAAATGTTTGCAACCCATTTGCGTCAGGCGAAAACCATTCTGTGCGTCAGACTTGATTTATGAATACAAACAGAATATTAGTAAAACAAATTTATTTATTTGTGAAACATTTAACAACAGCGAGACACTCAAGAAACTTTCTTATAATGTCATTTATAATCTTTTATTACAACAAAAATTCTAGCATGTATAAATTTATGGCAGATCAAAGAATGTAGCAGCCAGATGGGTGGGTGTTGTAATCTCAAATTGTGGGGGTAAAAGAAGAATTAAAATAAATTGTTGTCGGTGTAGTCACTTGCTTAATTCCATCTTTGATAGATATTTTAGAATTTTATTAATATTTGACCTACAGACAGCGGAACTTACAACAACAACACAGAGAGATCTGAAATGGCCAAACAAGTTGGCACCGGAGTCTACTGTTCGGAGCTGTATCTCAAGCGACCCTTCAGCCGGAATATTGTAGTATCTTCCTGACGGATGTTTTTGCGGTCAGTAAGGCGTCTGAGATAGCTAACAACGCAGGAAACAACGGAAAGAAGATCAATATCATGACGACAATTAAGACAATAATCTCTCATCATATTACATCAGAGAATGTTCTTAAAAGCAGGCAGGAAGTAGCTTTAACGGCTGCCGGAAAGCGCCTGCATTTATACTAGGTTCCAGGTCACAAAATAATTCCTGGAAACGAAATAGCTGATGAGATTTCCAAAAATGCAATCCGTCTAGCTACCGAACTAGTACAGAAA
Source organism: Bactrocera tryoni (assembly GCF_016617805.1). Taxonomy (NCBI): domain Eukaryota; kingdom Metazoa; phylum Arthropoda; class Insecta; order Diptera; family Tephritidae; genus Bactrocera; species Bactrocera tryoni. The sequence continues at coordinate 8,800,918 of NC_052501.1, forward strand.
ATACTTAAGTCGCTAATAACGATACATAATGAAATTTTCGAAAGGGCTGACAGGTGGCTTAGGGGGATATGGAATGCCTTGAAGTCATGCAGGATCACCAAGGTCATGTCATGTGCAGGTGATTATGAGTCCTGAAGAAAAGCATGGTTGCTTTTTATTCAGGCGTCTCGAAAGGCCTGTTATACGATTGTCCAAGACGGATGGGCATTGGTAACGCCGATACATGTAAAAAATGCAGGGAAATAGTTATGAGAGATACGCTGGAAATCCTCATATACTTTTATTTCTGTCCAGCCTTAGAACTCGTCTTAGATATCTAGCAGTTTCGCAGTTCAAGGCGCTGGATGAAGTATCAAACTTAGATAACACTCACTCTAAAGACTCGCAAAAATCGTTAGCGTCGTGTATAACGAATGCGTTACTTAAGATTCACATTCATCTGGTATTACTAAGGACCACTAGGTCTATGTATGGCACGATAGCCAGTCAGTATAACTTAACCTAAAACTATAAATAGCCAATTTTTAGCTCTAAAACTTCTTAACTCGACTATATGTAAAATATTTAACGATAGGTAGTTCTTCTTTCCATAGACATTGTATTAATTTTAACACATTTTTACGAATTTTGCTCTCAAATAATTTCAAATACAAGAGTGATGCAGAAAAACCTTGCAATTGCACAGTCGTTAGTCGTTAAGCAACGCTTACTGAGCTGGCCTAAGGCCCAACCATCTAGTAGTGAAACGCAAGAAGTTAACATAGTTCGTAACCGCTCCCATTCTACAGCAAGTCAGACTGGTCTATCAAGCCCATCAGTCTTACAAATACCAGTTACAGTCAAAACTTCGGACTTCCTCCAGTGAACGTGCTCCGAAGAAGGCGAGGACTGTCCTATTGACAGGAAAGTTGACTACCATCGTTTTCTGGGATTCACAAAGTGTGATCTAATTCGACTAACGCGGTGACAAGGCTATACTACGCCGAATTTTAGTGCTGATTCTGCACCATATCACCGGAAAAGCGACTGCAGTTTCGAAGAAAAAAGTGCCCTTGCACCATGACAAGGCAGGCATTGTTCAGAAACCAATAAATAATATACATGTAAGTATGTATTTATATAGTCGGTGCAAAGTTTCTCAATTTGAGCCATTCAACACAACGCCTTAATCTGCTAGAATATTAAGTTATTGTCTTTTTTTACATGCATTTAAAAATAATATATTTCTATATGTACATTTGTAAATCACATGCAATTCATTTAAACAGTTTTAAAAGCGTGTTACATCGCTCTCGTAAAGCTACTTGCTACACAAAATCCAAGTTCAAAAACAATTAACACCTTTCACCTTTCTAAACGAAATTAAGCACCGAAAATAGTCGAGTAGAACTTGTTCTCATGATGCTTCAATTTTTTATAACCACACTAAATGCACAAATATGCATACAAACAGCTGAGAGTGTGTGTGTGTGTGTTGAAATTTGGTGCTTCTTGGCGGTTGTGGTGGTGGTGGTGTGGCCACTCGTGTAGCATTTAGTCATTTGGTCTCACTTAAGCATTGTTTATTGGCGGGGTTTTATGTGCGCCGAACCTGTTGAAATTCACACAACATTTGCACAACAGTGATACACATAGACAACAGTATATACATATACACATACATTTATGTATATAGGTATTAATGTCTGTTTGTGCATGCCAGCTACGAATTGTCTGGATCATACGATCTAAACGGAGAGGTTTGAGAGTTTTGAAAATTAAAAAAAAATTGTAATTTATAAAGAAAAAAAACAATTTTTTTGAAAAAATTTAAACTTCAAAATCTCTAGTAAAATATGTTTTTCTCTCGAACGATCGATTTTCTTAGATATATCCAAGTAGGGGTACTTTTCTCAAAGTTCCAAGAAAATCCGACGGTTCGAGCCAAATTTTGTTCAGCGGTGAGACCCCCAACAGATTCCAGAGCTGTAATTTCATCCAGAAAAAAACAACGGTTTAGAGTGCTTTGTCGGTCGGTGGAATCATCGGTCCATACTTCTTCAAAAATGATGCCGGTGAAAACGTAGCCGTCAATGGCAACCGTTATTGAGCCATGATAAGCGACTATTTGCGTCTTAAATTGAAGTTCGTGATCTCAGTGTCATTTGGTTTCAACAACACGGCGCCACTTCCCACACATCACATTAATCCTTAGACTTATTGAGAGATTATTCGGTGAGCAGATAATTTCACGTTTTAGGCCAGTCGATTGGCCATCAAGATCGTGTGATATCACACCGTTAGACTTTTCCTGTGGGGATATGTAAAGTCTGATGTCTATGCGGACAATTCCTCCTCGATTCAGGCCTTGGAGCAAAATCTTACGCGTGTCATTCGCCAGATACCAGTCGAAATCTCGAACAAATCATCCATAATTGGACTCAATGGATCTGAAACGTAGCCGCGGCCAACATTTAAAGAGATAATCTTCAAAAAATAAATGCCAAAGAATTTTCATTCGAATAATAATAAATATTTTCCATTAAATTTGAAGTTGATGTGTTTTTTTTCTTAAATAGGGAATTTCGAAATGAATCACCTTTTAAAACTAAGAAAGTCATGTGACGATTTCAAGCCAATCGTACCAGTCGTTTCGAAAAAATGTTACAGACGTAAAAACATTATTGTCCTCACAATGATCTGCTGCTGCTACTTCAACTGTTACAAGCAATAAATTTTAAGTGTCCAGACGAAAGGATAACCATTCTTTATTCGAGTTTTCTACAAGGAAATTACAAACAAATTCCAATTAAATACAACGCGAAAAAATCGTCTTTAATTTCCTACTAGTCTACCTATCTTTAGCTTACAATTTATGCTTGACATTATATCACCGAAACAGTGCGCTGCGACTAGCACTCAGAGCGTTCCGATACACGTTCTATGATTGTTCTAAGCGCTGTTGCGCTGCGCTGCGCTTTTACGACCAAATTATCCAGTGCAAAGTTGTTACGAGCGAACACCTTAACGTGTTGAAAATTCGCTCAAATAGCCAACAGCAACAAGCACAGCAGCAATGGCTTAAATATTGCTTTCCTAAAGAAATTTTTCGTGGTAGATAATATCTTTTGTTACTTTGTGTTCACTATTAAATCTATATTTTCTGCTTGAGCGCTTTTATTTTTTTTATTTTTTAATTTTGGTTTCATTCGTGTTTTTCGCTCCGTTTGCTGTGCTTTTGTTTATTTGCATTAACTTATTTCCACCACAACGGCAATAAACTTGTACGAGTAGGAGCAATTTGGGTAATAAAAAACTCCCACGGTCGGTGTCTAATTTCTACTAACACACATTCAAGTATAAACGTGTATGTAAGAATACATATTAATATGTATGTTAGTGTATATGTTTTCTTAATGTCAGCTCGTTACTGCTTTGGGTGCGACCAACAAGGAAAATGTTAACTTCGCCTGCACCCAAGCCGACTGCTATGATATCCTTCTCCGGGAAAATTTTTTTATAACATAAAGGAGATGACGAAGGGAAAATGAAGCCTTTATTCGATCAGTTTGTAGGGCAGCTATATGCTGTAGTTGCATGATCTGAACAATTTGTCCGTTTTGTTGTTGTGCTGACTGGGAATAACCTGTTTCAAATTTTGTGAAGGTGCCTAGTCAAATAAAAAAAAATTCCATACAAGAGCTTGAATTTTATCGGACAGTTTGCATTACAACTATATGCTATTAAGGGTCAGATATCGGCGGTTTACACATATAAGCAGCTTCTTGAGGAAAAAACGACGTGTGCAAAATTTCAGACCTAGAACTAGAAAACTGAGGGACTAGTGCGAATATTTACAGACGGGCAGACAGGCGAGATTTGCAAAATCGACGCAGCTCGTCGCGCTGATTAATTAAAGATATACATACATACTTACTTTATAATGTTTCCAACATTTTTTTCTGATTGTTACGAACTTTTTGTAAAACTACCCTGAACAGAGTATTAAAATACATACAAATGCTGCAATTGCTCTTCATTTGCATGTGGCATCATGCCACACACTTCAAATGCAAAATAGTACCCGCCCTCTTTACGAGTAGCTACGGTCGTGTGCATGTTAATTATTCAATTGAATTCATTACGAACTCATTCGCCCATTTATCGGCAGCGCTGCTTCGTATCAGCAATTCGCTTTCATTGTGTGAGCGCCAATAAATAGTTACTTATCGACATCAAAACGAGGCAAACGATTGGCAATACAAGCACACACATCTATATATGTACATATGTGTGTAATCGTTTATAATCAGCATTTTATACACGTGTGTATGTGCTGTACATCAAAAGCTTAAGCGAATAAAAATTTACATATGTACATACATACGATTATATACAAGCAATCCAACCAATCCGCTGTGAGCGTGCCGACTTCCCCTTGTTTGATTCGGTGCGCGAATCTCATATTAAGTATCGTATTGCAATCACGGGCCGAATCAAATGATTCACTTCGTCTCATTTGTGCTTGAGCGAGTGGCAGTGGCCATGCAGGCAAACGAGGTTGATGCTGGTGTTCTTACTTATACAAATAGACGCACTGCTGATAACTGCTGTGGTTGCCTTCAAACGCAGTGAAATATGCAAATATATACATACACATGTAAGTGTTTTTCGGATAGTAAGTTGTTAGTAGTTGTTATTTAGTAAATTTCCGATGAATAGGAACCCAAATAAAAAATGTTTTACTTACATATTGATAAGGAGGATGAAGAGTTCAACCGAAAAAATCTGTTGATTAATTTTATCATCATTTAATAATTTTGCTTTTGCACAAAACGCTTTTTTAAGTTGAGTTAATTTCAGCATATTTATATTTACTCATAAGAAATTGAGAATTTTCCAATTTATTATACCCTGAGCAGGGTATATTAAGTTTGCCACGAAGGTTTTAACACCCAGAAGGAAGTGTTGAAGACCCTATAAAGTATATATACATATGTACATATATAAATGATCAGTATGTTGAGCTGAATCGATTTAGCTATATCCGTCTGTCTGTATATACACGCACTAGTCCCTCAGTTTTTAAGATATCGTTTTGAAATTTTGTAAACGTCATTTTCTCTTCAAGAAGCTGCTCATTTGTCGGAACTGCCGATATCGGAGCACTATAACATATAGCTGCCATACAAACTGAACGATCGGAATCTAGTTCTTGTATGGAAAACTTTCACATTTTACAAGATATATTGACGAAATTTGGTTTTTTGTTTATTTTCTAAGACAACAATGTAATCTCCGATGAAATTGTTCAGATCGGTTAACCATAGCATATAGCTGCCATACAAACTGAATGATCGGAATCAAACGCTTGCATGGGAAACTTCCTCATTTGACGATATATCTTCACGAAATTTGGTATGAGTTACTGTTCATAGAAATAATGTAATATCGGCAGAAATTGTTCAGATCGGTTAACTATAGCATATTGCTGCCATACAAACCGAACGATCGGAATGAAGGACTTGTATGGAAAACTTTCGCAGTTGACCTGGTATCTTCACGAAATTTGACATGGATTACTGCTTAAGGTAATAACATAATCCCCGAGAAAATTGTTCAGATCGCATTGCTAAAGCATATAGCTTCCATACAAACTGGACACATAGTTACTACAAGAAATGCACCTGTGAAGGGCATATTAGCTTCTTTTTCTTGTTTATTACTAAAATTAAATTTTCATTTATTTTTACAAATCTTAAGCAGTATTGTTTTACCAAATACTTTTTTGCCGGCAAAATTCTGAAACAATTAACATACATATGCACTGTACTTTATAATAATAAAATTATTCTCAAACCCAAAAATATATAAAAGGTATTATTACAATAGAAGATTGAAGATTATGATTTAAGGATTAGTCAAAACTGAAAAAGTGGCTTAAAAAATTGAAATTATTATAAAAAATCTGATTTTTCTGATAATTAACTGAAAAATACATATATATCTATAATATATAATTTCAAGTTAACCGCTCCACCCATTTGGTAAAAGTTTACTCACCGAAGTTTAAAGCTTTGGAAAACGATTACACAAAGTTAAACAATTTTAACAAATATCCACATTTCTGCAATAGTTGATTCGGAACGGATAATAATTAATGTATATTTTACATATGAACATCGTCGTTTCGAAATTCATAAGTAAATATACATATGTAACAGTAAGTTCACCTTTTTTAAATAGTATATGACTCACCTTCAAATGATCATCAAATTCTGCACATATCTACATACAGATCTGAGTATATAAACATAAACTTAAAAAAATAGTAATGATAATAACTATTAAAATAATAACTATTAAATAACGTAAGCCACCAAATTGTTCTGACGCTATTAAAAATACAAATTAAAATGTTAAATAAATAATAAAAACGTAACTGCTAAGCTATCTTATTTGAACAGTACCATTAACATTAGCATTGACCACTGCTATGACGAACAGTAGATATATGTATGTATGTATCTATGCTTACATTTGCGCCTGCGCCTGCGCCAACGTATCATGCTTTTTGGTCTTGTCTTTGGATTCGGTTTTGACATTGTCTTTGCTCACATTTAAAATGCATTCGTTAAGGATTCGGCACAGTTTTCTGCTATCTAATCAATAATCGAACAAAGTTGTTCCGGTTCCGGTATACTATGTAAATATGTATGTACATAGACTCATTTATTATGTATGCTTGGTGAGAAAACAGCAATTAAAAAAATACAATAAAAAATTGCAACAAAAAATTAAAAACAAAAATTTTACAAAAATAATTTACAAAGGAAAATTACAAAAAGAAACTACTATACACCCTTATTTTTATTAAAAATTTGCATTGGGAACATACGATCACTGTTTGATAAATCAGTTGTTTTCGATATTTTTTATGCAATAAATATAATATATTTCTAACAAAAATTGTAATTTGATGATGACAACACTTTATTCGACCAACCCATCCAGTTCAGCTTCTTTAAGTACATATATTTGCAGAGCTTTTTTGATGTAGCGAGCCGGCCTTTGCCTCCATTTGGCAAGTCTAAACGGAGATTTAACAGCTTTTCCTTAAACTCTAGAGAATTTTGAGAGAAGCTGCATCATTTTGTAAAAGCATTGAGAGTTGAAATTCCGAAAATCTTAATAAATATTAAAAACCTTAAAAAAAAGTATTAAAACTAATCTTCAAATTTCTAATCTCAAATCTGGATTAAGGAACAAAAAAATTTATCCCAAAAAGCGAATCAAAAATTAAAATGCATTTTTTGTTCTAAATGCTGGTTTAAAAAATTAAAATTTATAATTAAAAAGTGAAAAAATGTTTTTTTTTAGAATTTACCTACTTCGTGTTCCACCATTTTGGTTATCCTTCGAAAACGAAATCTGATTTTGAATAAAATATTGACACAGTTTGAAACTTTTTGTCCTATTTATATCAAATTCTTTCTATGGCGGATCCAAAATTTCTTTCTAGGTGGATTTTTCCTTCTAATATTGTATTAATATTGATGTTAATTCGTTAATTCATCTAAATTTCTATTAAAATATTCGGGGTAACAAAATCCCTGACTGAAAATTTTCAATTTTGCATTTCAGTTTGGCGATAAAATTACATTTTTAGTTCTGTAATCCAATTTGGGTATTAATTTTATTTGTTTTAATTTTTTTTAATTTTGTTTTAAAAATTTAGAATTTTTAAAAAATTGTTTGGTATTTAAAAATTATTTTTTTTGTTTTTGTTAATTAAAAATTTAAATTTTAAGTGAAAATTTTTAATTGAAAATTAAAATTTTAAGTGAAAATTTTTAATTGAAAATTAAAATTTTATGTGAAAATTTTTAATTGAAAAATTTTAAATTTTAAATTAATACCAAAAAATTTAAAAATTTTAAAAAATTTAAAAATTTTAAAAACTTTTAAAAATTTTTGTGGTTGCAGATTCACTCAAAATTCAAATTTTTTTTGATAATTCACTCAAAAATAAAATTTTTAAATATCATAAGTTTAAAATTTTGAAAATATTTTTTTGTAAAATATATATA